>NC_092520.1:105757500-105807500 GCF_037038585.1 Patagioenas fasciata | reverse complement strand
CTATGGAGTTGGTTGTTACATGGGAGAACATTTCCTGAAGTGTGAAGGAATTAATTCACCACCATTTTGGATTTCCTGATATTTTGATGGAGTATCAATGACATTCCCCTCTAGAGAGTGAGAAAGTGGGTCAAGTTACAGAAGCTATGAAATAGCATTTGTTAGAGCTGCGTTCTAGGAGCTAAATGGTAATGATAACAGATTTCATTGTGTATGAGACAGGGTTTTTTTCAGTCTTTGTGGAAAAGTTTTGAACAGGTTATGCTATGACAGTTACGGTGCTATGTGAAACCATCAGCATAATTTGACCTGAAGAATGGGTTAACTTGTTAAATCACCTGCTGAGGAGTAGTGCATGATGAGGATGGGAAGGCTCAAAAACCTCACCTAACCAAAACAGTCTATTGGCACAGATAATAAATAGTATGAGGTTTGGCTACTTTCCTGCTGCCACACAAGGTTGTTGTTATCTAACCTAATTTATGTCTTCCAGTCAGCTTTCCGCCTCATTCCTCTTTCAGCTCCATTCCTCACCCCAATTGCAGAAATGTATAGAAACTCCAAACTATGAGCTAGCTATGATAAAAGTGAAATTTCTGCTTGAGGCAGCTCCTCTGCCTAGCTGTACTATACATACGAAGTTATTCATTGTTGGCTACACAAATATTTTTCTTTATATCTGCACCTTCCCCAACTTTTTGCAAAAAAAAAAAAAAAAAATTTGAACTTGTAGTGTTCCCTTGAGTAAACCGTAACAAGAGAATTGACAGTTCTTGACTGAATACATTCAGCACATTACCTTACAAAAAGTTATTGATGACCTAACATAGATAATATAATCTTGAAGCCTTGTGAAGAAATAATGTATTAAAGATGACATCCTTTCAACAGACAATTTCCATTGCAGACTTATGCAGTGAAGGTAAAATTGAGTGGGATATATAGATTGGGTGAATCAAAGATGAAAGGTTGTAATGAAAAGACAATGAAGAAAAATGTGTCTTTTGTAAAAGTCGTTAGAATTAAATACTAAACTTTCCCAACTGGCTGTATTTGGCTGTATTGAACTTGACATGTATGCACCCTTACTAGCAAGAGTATTGGATTTATTGGGAAGATCAAAAATCCTAGAGTTTTCTTGTGGAGAGCAGAAGGTGAACAGTAATTTTTCTTAAGAATTCACTTGGTAGCCTTGGATTCGGGCGCACTCTTAGCGACCTTGGTGTGTGTTGTGGCCCTGGTCTCTACATGAACAGGCTTGTTATACCTGTGGAAATCAGCTGTCTTGCTGTGCAGAATTGGAATGAGCTTTTTTAATTATATAAGACTTAAGAATAACTGTTAAAATCATAAATTTTTAACGAAAAAGTTACAAGAGTATAAAACATTATTGACATTGTATTTTTCAGTAAGTACATTTCTTCAGGTGCTTTTGTCATCCTGTCTAGCTTATAAAGATGGCTAATTAGCCAGTTCAGCTTTCCCTTGGCCAGAAACTTTTGAGAGCTAAATTTTTCCTATTACTTTTTTTCTAAATATTTTTACTATATCTTCCAAGAGCAGCTGCTCTGGGCAATCTGTTCTTTCTCTACTCAGATGGAATGTCCTCTTCCTTGTTCATTTCTGTTCCCTATAATTTGGGCACTGGGGTGCTGCATGATACTGTAAAGGATAAGGTCATTTTTTTTCAGTCTAATTTAAGATTATATGATTGACATTTTTGTTGTAAATATGTGTGAGGACTTACCCTGCTCCTAAGTTTCAGGTTGCTTTTTTGTATTTGCTGTCTTTTAAGTCTCAGAAATACAACTTCGCTGGCCTAACAAATGTAAATGTCGTAATAAATCTTACAGGGGACATAAATAATGAATAATTATGTTTAGCTTCCTACAAGCTTTTCATACACTCTGCATAAGGGACTTTTTTTTAGTATATATAATGGGGCAAGGATTGGAGATGCATTTGAGGATGGAGTGACCAAAACTGCTTATATTTTGTTAGATTTTGAGAAATCCAGTTATCAGTATCTCTTAATCCACTGTTGTTCAACGAGGTTGCTTTCTGCTGGAGTACTGTGATGGCACTGACACAAGTTCACTGTTGGGTCCTTGCTGAAGCATCAACCCACTGAGAAGCATTGGGAAGGATGAGCTCCAAGCAGAGCCAGCATCCTGCCTACTAATGGTTTTCTTCCATTGGATCAGTTCTGAATTTCTCTAACCTATGTGTCACGACAGGCAGTCTGCTTAACTGCTTTTTTGATTACTGAACCCTAGCTTCTTTCTCTACTTTTTTTCCTTTATGAAGTAGATTTGGCTGGCATTTAAAATTGTGTATTCAAGACAAGGCTTGAAGCAGAACATAATTTTGCAGTTTCAAGATGGGTTTATTTGGTATCTGATGAAAAATAATGTGGTTCCTCAGGAAGAGGATGAAATTCAGTTAGCAGAGGTTGTGAGCACAGGTAAGTTATTTATGGGAAAAGTGAGTCTTTGCAATTAATTTTTTAAGTTACTAGAAAAATTAACATACATTCCATTGTGATTGGGCTACTTCTTATGAATGCGTAGGTAAATGGTGCAGATATATATTCTAATGCCAGCGTTGGCAATAAATGATGAAGTCTACAGTTTTTCCTTCTGAGTAGAATTTTGCTAGACATCAGATCTTTCTATTAGGAGTGCTATATCTAGTGAAGTTCACCTCTTTGAATGGAAACTGGTATTTTTTTATAGCAATACCACGGTTTTGTCTGACCTGTCCAGTTTGATCAAATGTTTTTACAAGCAATGCACCATGATCAGGAAGCATCTGGCTGAAATTCAAGTTCAGATGTCACTAGTTCTAGCTGTGAAGTTTCTGAAATGTCTGTCCCATTGCAGAAATTGTCTGTTCCCCTCTTTGCTGTTGTTATGGGTTGTCTTTTTAGGGCAGTGCTGTAGCTGTGAAAACAGATGTACGGAAGAGGGGAGGAACTCTCGTGAGGAAGCTCCTTGCTTTTCTATACTTGGAGAGCATACTCTCTCAAGGTTTTTGCTAGGTGCTTTCTCACTTTTGAAACATATACATGCGTGCGTAGCTTTATAGTGCAGTACCCATATGTTCTACCTGATCACTAGCAAGGAGGGAGATGTTTCTGATAAGGTTTCTTAACTCTAAGGTTTATTCCTTTATGGTAAGAAGGTTTGTCTGCTGTCATTGTACTTCTCATTTAGGCATCTCAAGTTCAGAACTGTACATTTTAGATTCATTGATTACACACTTTTAACTTCCCTTGGGGGACACAGAGTCCAGTGTTTTAAGCATCTGATATCCAGTTTCATCAGATATGTTGAACTTCTCAGAAAGATTTTGGATGCTATCATCAAAGAAGTTAAATATCTTTCTAGTGAAAGTCTAATCATTAGACCGCTACTCTGAAACAAAAGTGAGAAAATTCTCTAAAAAAAGGAGTTTATTAAAACCCTGAAATGAACAAAATGTTTCTCTGACCAACAGATCATTGTTAAGGTAGTTTTTTCCTGGAGTGTTCCATGTCTTCCTGTCACAAGCAGCTGCTTCTCTTTTGTCCTAGAGACAAAATATCCCTTGCTCTTGGAGGTGCTCATGCTATTAATAACTATAACACATTCCTCTTCCAGCATACCTTCCAGAATTTACTCAGAAATATGGCAAAGTAGATGCATGGTTTTTCTGTGAGGTTTGCTGTCACTTAAAAACTACTTCTGAGCTTCCTACAGACTTTTGTCTGGAAGATCTGTCATCACAAGTTCTCTTGCTTTGCCGCTCTGGAACCTCACAAGTTACTTTTTGTCTTTTGCACTGTATTTGGTAAAATAACGTATTTAATTTTCAGATCAATACTTTACGTGCTTTAGTGTTTGTGTGCCAGGGCGAAGAAGCAGCAGGCTCTTCATCTGTGTGTATTATTTTTAAGAGTCTATGGTAAAGTTTGAAAGATTGAATTTAAGATTTCTTCACTTGTTGAATGTGAACACTCAGAACTCCTAATATAACCAGATAGTTATGCCCAGATAGATGTGTACGTGTATGTCCAAGGCAAAAAAAGCAAACTTAATTCTAGCCCCTAAGGGAAGGGCTAATCTTTAGAACACTACTTTTTTTTTTTTTCTTTTTTAATAATGATGCTAGAATATCTAGAACCTCACTGCTTTAGTAACTTTTCCTTCCCCTAATGTTACAGAAGGGGAGCTGAAGATACTGGGAGGCTGAGAGAGATGCACCTAACGGTTTGCAGGTCTTTGCAGAAATGGAAGACAACAGGTCTTCTCTGTCCTTGTCTAATGCTTAAATACCAACCATTCCTTTTCTGTTAGAGAATGAACTGCAGAAAGATCACTTTTTGCTACTTCTGTGAATGTGTCCCATTTCACATTTTTACCTGGGTTCAGCAGAGTTCTTGGTGTCCAGGGTTTCTCTCATCTCCATCAGAGCCATAGCTTGCCAGAGTGTACTCTCTGAGATGAAAAATACTCCGGTCGCCATTTTGCTTACTTTGTAATTGGAGCTCTTTCAATCAGAGCTAATTATTGCATAGGTTGCTACCGTGATTCAGTACCTTTTGCAAGAAACCTAGTGTTTTTATTTAAACAAATATTTCTTTCAGCTACATGCAAAAATAATCTTTCCGATTAGATAATTCAGTTATTGTTTGTCACCAATCAAGATTTAATCCATTGAAAATTATTGTTTAAGGCAGTCTGTATTCTTAAAAAGACAAGTTGTTGGGGGTTTTTTAACAGTTTGCAGACAAACAGTTTTCATTTAGTCGGGATACCTTGCTTGGAAGTATCCATTCTTTGTATGCTTTGTTTTAAATTTATTTCTTGCATCTTCATCTAAATATCTGTGGTTAGGATAACTGACAGGGTAAGGAAGAATTTTAATAATACCCTGACAGTTTCATTTGTGTGATGATAACTCAGTAATAATCAGCTTGGACTCCTTTTTCTTGTGAGAAACAAGGAGACACCATTCAAATAATAAGCAGGGAAACTGGAAAAAGGGCAGCTTCACTCTCGTGCTCCATCCCCACCTCATGTCAAGTCACCAGCTGATCATTTCCAGAACTGCGATTACATGCAGAATCATTAACATTAATGAACTACATATAGGAAGTTCCACTACTCATATTATGAGAGTCTAGTTACAGTAAATCGTGGTGGTGGGCATTTCTGGTTTCCTTTTTGGTTTTTTTTTTTAAACTGTGTTACGTGGGAAACACCTGTGAAGATAACACATAATCCCTTGTATCTGTACTAGGAAACAATATGACAACAAAAGGACTATACAGATTACAGTTATTAATGAGCTACAGAGCTATCTCTGTCACAACTATTAAATTAATTACAGTTTAGTTGCATGTTTGGGGTGTCCCATGGAAATGAATGGGTGATTTACATCATTCACATCGTGTTATTAGAGGATCGTTTTTTAATTGGCAAGTATGTTTACTTTTTCGTGTGTTATTAAGTAGCTTCAGTAACTGGGACGTAACTTGTTCAGACAATTTTTTAAGTTTTTGAGAATCTTCAGAATAACCCTCCAGACTATTGTATGCTTTCTTCTGAACTTTACTCAGCACCTCTGGAATGAAAATTCACTGGGGCTGGTGTTTGACCTGCACCTCTTCTGGAACATACACACACACTATTGACCTCACTCATCAGAGCAGCTAACAAAATCAAAACCTGGAGTTTTTATTTTTTGCCTGGTTTTAGGTGAGCTAATTCCTCTTCTTTGTGGATAATCTCAGGGCTGGTGTCTTTCTCTCTTCCTGTTTGGACTTGGCAGTTGCAGGATGCAGGACAGAATCTCTGTTTTTTTCCAAAGCAGTCTACAAAATTCACATCAGTAACAATCAGTTTTAAACATACATCATGTGGTGAAACCTGTCTCACCCAGAACACTGTTAGACTTGTAGACGATGCCAGAGATGTGTCTACAGAAGATCGCATTGAAAAGTAGAGCGCATCAAAATTTGTGTATGTACTGATGCCAGTACTGCTTTCAGTGCTGAAGAATCCGTTTTGAGTTATGGAGAAGGAGATTGAAAATAACCGATGTTTTGCCCAGAAAGGAAGGCATATGGGGATCAGTCCTGCATAACATTGACTGTTTGTGGAAGGAGCAGATGGCAGCGTAATAAGCTGTTTGGAGCTGTGTCTGGTACCTGAAGTGCTGCCATTGATTCGAACCCTAGGGTAGTAAACTTGCCTTATAAGTCATTGAGATGTGCCTTTGTACACAACTGATCTTAACATTTCAGTGCCACCCACCAAAAAGATGCTTTCCTTTGCTTCGTCATCTGCATAATGCGACTTTTCTTAAGCATCGAGAGACATTCTATAGAAGTCTGAGAGCTGCTTCAGAGACATGAGATCAAGACTTGCATTGAGAAAGCTGATTATATACACTGCCACAGACAGATGGGGGCTTCTATAACCTGTTGAGGACAGTTTGTCTAACCAAAACAGAGGAAGAAAGATCTTATTTAATGTAAGAGTCACCTGTGTACATCCTGGCTCCAGAATAAGTTAAGCAAATTAAGTAAACTGTATTGAAAGTCTCTTTGCATTTCCAGCTGAAGCAGTAATCTTGCATAGTCTGAGAAGTTTCAGGAGTTGCTTGTTTTTATTGTTGGTGCCATAGAGATGGGGACTTAAGTCAATCTCTAACAATTCTGATCTTAGAGTAAAATGTTTCAGGGTGCGTGATGAGTAGCTGAAGCATTTTCATATCTCAGTTTAATTTCCTTATGGTCTTAACTTCTAAGAAAAATCAAGATCAACAAGAAGGAACATTGACTCAAAGTCCTTTATAATTTACTGAAATGCCAAATTTGCTTTAGGGAAAATAGTATCCTCTGTAGCAAATACTTCTGTGAATTATTTAACTACTTGAGCTCAAAGAATAATTCATTAAAAGCTGAGAAACTACGTGTTGCAAGAGGAAACATAGCTTTTCATATTTCTTACTCTCTTGCTAAAAGCTAGAATTGAGGGAATGAATCCTGAAGTCTTGAGAAACAGGAATATGGTAATTCAAAGCAGTATGTTTAGTTTCTTCTCTGTAAATGATAGTGTATTTTTTTGTTTGCACATGCATGCTTTCACATCTAAAACATGTTTAGATAAGCTTGTTTGCTTGTGTATCTAGCCTATTTATAGTGGTGTTTATTTACTAATAAACCAGTTTTTAAATGCTGTACTTGTGCTTGTTGAATGATAATCAAGATTCTGTTAAAAAAAGGCTTTTACAAATATTAGTAAATCATTTTGCTGAAAAAATGCAACATTATCCATTTCATAACAAAATCATAATTTAAATAAATATGTATAAGTTGCTTACACAGATTGCACTTTCAGAGTGTATGCTTCTGGATAGCTGACGAGTGCCAAATGTTTGTGTAAAGTGTATCAATCGAGAAAATATTTTATTACTAAAAAAAGTAAATAAAAACCAAGGTTGCAGCTACAGATTTAAATAAACAGAAATATCTTTCAAATTGAAGCTTCTTACCCTTGCTACAATCTCGATTGTGAGAACAATACTTGTTCTAGGAGCTTTTTCCATTGTTATCCATAGCATCCTGCATCTGAGCATCAGAAGTGGCATCCTTGATTTTTGCAAGCAGACAGAAGACTCAAAATGTGCCTCAGATAAGATAATGAGGGATAAAACTTTGCTTTTCCTTGGCAATACACAGCCATTCTTGAACGTGTCAGCAGATTGCGTGAAATGGTAAAGAAGCAGCCTTATGCCTCGTCTGCAGAGGCCTCTAGTAGTGGCCTCTCTCTCTTTGCCATGAAGTAGGACCGGTTCTGGTCTGGGAGCTACCTTACGCAGATCCTTTCCCTGCAGGCAGAATTTATTCTTGGTAAAGCAGTTTCATATAATCTTCTTGGTTGGGCCCCACACAGTTGATTTGGTTTCTGGCTGTGAGAACTCTGAGGGTCCTGAGAAATACGGGATGACTTGTGTTGTCCATCAGGTGCGGTTCTGCGTGAGGTTCTCCAGAAGAGGTTTCATACGCAGATTTCGGCTCTACTACTAATGTAACTACTCCTACATTGATACAGTCCTAAAATTGCATTTGGCCCTTCGAAGGCAACCGCAAGGCTGATGTGGCCCCCGGTGAAAAGGAGTTTGATTCCCCTGTTACTTTCTGTGCTCATTACATGAGGATGCTTATGGGTTTAAAGTCTGTTGAGGCAGAGCTTGGGACTACTGAAATGTGGTCGGATCCATATTGTCAGCAGGAACAGTCTGGGCACATCATCTCCTGAGCGATACCCATGCCCCATCTCGGTCTTAGATATTCAGTTGTCATGGCCCAAAACTCAGTCAGGAAACGTTAAAAATTTAGTAATATGGACAGTAACGTTTCAGTGCTTGAGCTTAGTAATCAGCCCTGTTTTGTTTATCAGGGAAGAGATGACCAAAGGGACTACCTCAATGACATTTCCTAGTATAGGAATTAACCATCTCATGTGATCCTGTTTATGAATTTAATAATTTTTCATTATTCATTTTGAGGGTTGTCTCTGGACTCATCTTAGAATCTGTACAATATTAGTATAATTTTTTTTTATTTTAAAACTTCTCATTTATATTTATTGTTTGCTCCTGCATTTTTATTATTATGTGTTCATATATATGTGCAGATACACGTATGTGCAGTGTGTAGACATGTATGCAGATAGTGTCTGTTCTTGTTCAAGACTCAGTCACAAAGTTTTATGTGCTTGTCTCTTGTATAATTGTATTAAATGTTAGTAATATCAAAAATCAGTCAGAAACATCTTGATGCTGAAAATTTCAGACTAAAGAACGCTTTGCAGCAACATCCATATGCTGAGAGTATGTGAGGCAAGTGATGCCCCCACCCCAAAAAAAGGGTGATTCTTAGTGAAGATTTGTGTTCTCCCTGCCAGGTCTTATTGTGTTGCTCAGGTGAACTTGAGTATGGGTGCAAGGCAGAGCTCAAACGCAAAACTAGAAGCAGGGGAACATACTGTCTTCCCTTGCTTGCAGTAGCTAGTTTGACTTATACACATCAGCTACTGTACAGTTCGCTGTTTTGCTTTGTGCCCACTGTTGACCACACAGGGAAGCACATTTTGGGTTTTTCTTTTCTGCCAGATTAGAAAAGGAGTGATTTTTTGCTGGACTAGGGAGTTGAATTTGTTTTACCATGTGCTCAGGTGAGCAGTAGGGCACACATGAGACCAGGAAGAGGGGAGAGGGGTTGCATACATGTCACTAAAATGAGAAACTCTTTGTTAAACACAGATGACAGTCAGTCTTTTTGTTTAAAAAAAACCTGTAACATATCTCCAAGGAAGAGAATAAGGGTTTATTTATCTTTACTTACCCTGACAGGTTTAGGTAGAGGTGATCCACTACCATTAGTGGTCCGACGGCTTCATTCTTCCGTTCCTCAAGAACTCTATAGGTAAATATGGCCCAGTCTGCTGGCACTTGCTCTTCATCCTATGCCTGTGCCATGTGCCTTGAGGCATCATCTTACGAATCCTCAAAACAGAACAGTTCCAGCTTGTGAACCTCCCCAATTCTAGATAATTTGTTCAATGTCTTCATTATGGCCAGAAATATTTTGCTTATTAAATTTCTTTCCTTTTCTATTTTGCCATGTTCATGCCTTCTAAATCTTGTCACTAGCCAGCTACTTATTCTCCAGGGTTTCTTAATGAAAATATTTAGTAATAGTATTGCCAAGTTTCACCCTGGAGGTGTTCTGTTAACCCCTTCATTCAGTCTGGTGTCCCTTATCAGCAGGTGTCGTCATCTGTTCTTCACCTGGTTCCTCACCCACTTTTCTGTTCTTTTGCTGGCATTGCAGTCCAGAGTTGTTTTTTATAATTAAATCCTCTGTAATGTTCTCACTAATTGCTAATAGCACTTAAACCAGCAAAAGTTCTTGTCATTTCAGTTACTTAATGGAAAAAAAAAAAAATCTCATAATGAACAAGAATATCTAGCCTTCTGCTGTGTTTTTCTTTTCCCATTGACCCCTGCATGTATATGGAAAAACCTCTTCTTTTGTCATACAGTCCACGTTAACAGAAGTACTAGGGAAAATTTCATCGTATCCAAATCCTACCACATTTGTTTCAGTTTCCTTTTACTTCTTTAATGGACTCTGTGAGTCACAATCACTTAAAAAAACAAATATTGCTTGAGGGGGTGGACGGTTTGGAGGGTTAAGAAGGAAACCACACACATGCCTCCCCCCCACACAGCTCCCCATTTAGTTTATAACCAGTGCTGCTGTCAGGAAGGATGGTGACCAACCGTCTCATGTTTTTAATGGAATTGGGTGTAAGTTTTCAAAAAATGATTGTATGCTAAAGCATAAAGGCTGCAATTTAGAGGTACTTTTATTTCACCTTTTTTGGTTTATGTGAAGTAGTTATTTTAGATGCACAATTTATTTCAGCCTATTCGACATAAACCAGCACTGTGTTTTAACTAGGTTTTGTGATGCACGAGAAGAGCAGGCTTCAGTGTACATCAGCATTGGTATGAGGTGAGGGGTACAAGCACTGTGAGTATTTAGTGTAACATCAATTCACCCTTTGCAAACTCTTTCCGTACAGGAGTGTCTGCCTTCAGAATCTGATGGCAAATAGGGGCTGTGTGAACCTGGTGTGGTATAGCCTCCCTGGTTTTACAAAAGAATATGTGAGGTGTGTAAAACGTGGTCTTACACTTCAGTTTATTGCCTTGAAATCGCTGTAGCGTGGAGAGCATTTGGATATATAAACATCCACAAAGCTGAGCTGTGCCCTCTTTTTGAAAATAGAAATTGCTGCACATAAGAGACACGATGGAAAATGTGTACAAGTCTATACAATCTTCCAGCAGTAGATTGAGACCAGTGGCACTTCCCCGAAAAAAAATAAATTACCCGAAATTTGCAGCACATTCATATTCAATTTCATCACAGCAGATGCTCATTAGTATGTTGTTATTAATTGGTATTCACTTTAGGTTTTGTTTAAAATGAAGATAATAATTAGGTTTTAATTACTGCATCTTTCTAAGGGGGGAGGGGAGGAAATGCCTCTCAAAGCACTGAAGTATTTCCTGTACGATTTGCTCTGTTACGTCTGAGCTTTGAAAGAGTCTCTGAGACACATTTTTCTGCCAAGAGCCTTTTTTTCTATTTCCTTCCTTTCTTTCCTGGTTTTAAACTATTAAGAATTAGTTCTAAAGGATTTGTTTGATGGACATACTGAATCATATCACAGTAGTAAGAGCCACTGTTCTTTCTAATCAAATTACCAAAAAGGCTTTTCACAAAAGTAACTCTCTCAAGCAGCTGATTAATGAAGTGGTGCCACTGTTTTGTATTATAATTAATTGAAGTAATACAAATAACTTCTGTAGCCTGTGGAAATTATCTCCTTTGCAAAGCAATCTAGCAGAGTTAGCAAACTGAAGGGGGATTTTTTTGTGTGTTTTTTTAAATGTCTTAATGCCTTCATCATCCATAAAACCATAGGTGACACAACAGAAAACAGTATAAGACAAAGAATAAAAATTAACAACATCCCAGAGGGGGCTTGAAAAAAGGGGAGTCAGGTGCAGAAGAAAGGAAAAGGGCAGAAAAAAAAATGAGAATGCAGAAAAGATTTAAAGGGTCATGAGTGTGGTGGAGCTATAGAGAAATATAGGAGTTTAAGAGATGCCAAAGAGTAAATAGAAAAGTTCAAACTACTTCAGAGGAACATTACAGAATCACAGAATATGAGGTTGGAAGGGACCAAAAAAAATCACCTGGTCCAGCCTTTTTTGGCAAAAGCACAGTCTAGACAAGATGGCCCAGCACCCTGTCCAGATGAATTTTAAAAGTTTCCAATGTTGGGGAATTCACCACTTCCCTGGGGAGATTATTCCAATGACTGATTGTTCTCATCGTGGAAAATTTCCCTCTTGTGTCCAGTGGCAATGTCCCCAGGAGTAACTTGTACCTGTTAGCCCTCATCTGTTACATGTGATTCCCTGTAAAAAGGGAGTCTCCATCTTCTTTGTAGCCACCCTTTAAATACTGGAACATGGTGATGAGATCTCCCCTAAACTTTTTTTTCTTAAGGTTGAACAAACCTAATTCTCTTAGCCTTTTCTCATGGGGTGGCTTGCCAGTCCTTTGATCATCTTCGTGGCCCTTCTCTGGACCCTCTCCAGCCTGTCCACATCTTTTTTGCATAGTGGACTCCAAAACTGAACACAGTATTCCAGGTGTGGCCTGACAAGCACTGAGTAGAGCGGGTTTATGACTTCTTTGTCTCTGCTGGTAAATCACCATCCTGCTGCCTCTGCTGCTGGCAAGTCACCACTATAGGACACCAACCCCACCACACACATTGTGGCCAAAGCACCTTGTCCAGGGCAGAGCTGGGGCCAAGGGGCTGTGAAGGTGCAGGGCAGCACCCAGGGGTGCTGGGACAGGGGCCTGGGGTCCCCAGTCCCCACAGAGAGGGGCTCCAGCTCCCCAGGGGTAGGCCCCAAGGTGACACAGGTGAATATGAACAACCTGAAAACCATTGACTATGACATCATACGTTGATTAATACAGGAATTCACAATAGTTCGAAGAAAATCTAAGTAGGAGTGTTTAGTTTTCTGGCCTATTCACATGTATGCTTTCAAGTTACAGAGGTTTTACATGCTGCTTAAAGGGTGTTTAGTAGAATAGTGCTGCGCCTAGTTAAGTAAAACATCAGAAATAGAATTATTAGTTCAGTCTTCTCCTACCTTGCGGTTGCGGATTTTCATCAACTTTTCCTTCTGTTTATTTTGTCCTTTCCTTACCTTTCTCACCTGAATTCTCTAGGTCACCATGCTACTGCCCTTACCTACTGAATCGATTTTGAAGGTTGGTGTGTTAGCCACTTGGGCACCCTCTTAACAGGGTGAAGGGGAATGAGGCATCTCAACTCAAGTTCTTTGGGATGAAATCTAAACCAGCCAGCACTGGGGGAGGGGCCTTCTAATTTCAACACCTAAATGCAGCTGCCACCAACTTTTCTTCCGTAACAGAAAAGCTAGTGAGAGATAGTGCATCTAAAGTTCTCCCTAGTTACTGTGTTTAGGGCAGGAAGATGCTCACCAATGGTTAAATCTTTTCAGGTTGAACATTGGCATTTGTAAAAAGGAGAGGAAACGTGGACAATGGCAATTTTTCTGCCCTCTCTCTGTGCAAGATTAAGAAAACCAAGTTCAATTATCCGTTCTTGCCTGCAGGGTTGCAACCTGTGTCTGCTTCTTCTGGAAAACTCACTGACTGACTGCACTGTTCTGGGGTGAGGGAGTTGGGACGATTCTCCACTTGAAGTTTCGCTTTGATGTGGAAAAAACGCATCATGGTTTGCTGAGCCAGAGAGAGGTGGAGTGAGCACACAAGGGGGCCTTGCTCCTGAGCTGCATTTTTAGGCATTTGTGAGTCAGGAGAAGAGACGGTGGTACCCTTCAGTCCAGAGTCTTGTGCAAACATCAGCAACTGTAGGGAGAAGAGAAATACTAAGCCAGTCATTGCAGTCAAACAGGGTGGACTTGGACACGTCTGGAGGCACAGTTGGCCTTCAGGAACTCCAGAGGCACAAGAGTGTTGCAACTGTGATGTCTCCTTTCACAGTGTATACCCTGGTGAGCATTCCCTGTTGTGTGTGTTAGCTGAACGAGATAATTTTCTTTTCATGGCTGACCTTTTTGTATCCTAGTTTTGTGCTTAGTTGTGGGAAAATGTGCCTTTCCGATGTTCGTAGTTCACCAGCTCTGTGAAGAGGGCGCCATCAGTTTCCTATTATGTCATCTTTATAGTCTTAAATTCTTCCTGAGATGCAGGTTAGAGATCTGCGGTTGGCCTCCTGATGCTGCAGGAAACAGTTCTGCAACCATATTAAACCTAGATTTCTTTAAATGAATATTTTGTTGTCCAAGCACGATGACTTTTTTTTTCAATTCCATGTTATTTTTTTATTAGAAGCCTAATTTTTCTGTCAAAGGAGCAAATAACTGTGCTGTATACAAACTATATGCCTTTGATTCCTTCATGTGTTTATGGATATTTTAACTGCAATTAAAAAAAACAAAGTTTGGTTGCATGGAAAGAACACGGTTCTTTCCACTGTTCTTTCCTTGAATGGAAGCTGTCAAAGAAGCAGACTTATCTGTTGAAGTCAGTTCTTAATGAAATCAAGAAATAAACGTCATGGAACAAATAAGAACTTCAAAATAGAGTTTTATTTTCATGCGCTCACCATTCAGTTTTTTCTGGAAAGAAAGAATGTGTAAATAATGATACAAATGTAGCCCAAGTACTTACCATGATGTTAGGGGTGTCAGGTTTGCTTTACTCAAAAAAATCACCATTAAAAGTACAATATTACTTGGGTTTGAAGTTTTAGAGATTGAGCTATTTTCCCTTTTTAAAATCTACAGATTATCAGAAATTAAGGAAATATAAGAAGTGATAGTATCTAAAGTCCTTTTAAATTTAAGGTACCTCTTCCTTGGATTCATCAGTGTGCCGTAACATTCCTACTTAATTGAGTGAAAATCTTCAAACCCATTTGTTTTCCAGCTATTACTACCTGTAAGATGTGGCAGGAAGCTAATGGGAAGGAGAGGAGATACTTGTGCATTATCAGTAAATCAAAATTTGTGTGTATCTATATATATCTATGTGTGCATGTATACGTTTTTACATACTGATTTTTGTATTTTCTTTATCCCTTTAAGCAGTGACTTTCAATTAGCCTGCCTACTAATATCAGGTCGCTAAACTCTATAGCTGACGCTTTATTCTTTCATGTGGGTTGTCATTCGTTTGCTTCAGTTGGCTGGCAAAGGTGGTTGTATATCCATTACCAGCAACACAGCACTTTGCATTTCTGAATTGACAAGCAGCTATATTGACCTAGCGCTTATTATGGGTCAACAGCTGCGTTAACCGACGGAAGGACTGAGGGGCAATTAAAATGAATTGGCAAAAATATATCTTCCTAATTTACTCCAATTTGTTATTTATGCTAACATTGTATGGCTTCTATGGTGACACTAAACAGAATGGACCCAATAATGGCAATTAACATAAAAATATAATGGCTAATCAAATTGACAGCAACTGTTTCTCATCATCTCGACACACAATACATTATCAAAACAAACTATTATGAAGGAGGTAATTTCAGTGTTCTATTCAACCTGCTTCATGTGTGCAGTCAGGGAGATGTGTACCAGCAATTACAGCTGAATCTAAAAAACTAAACAAATAACTTAATCGCTGTCGTCCTCCTTTTTTCTTCTTCAGGAAGCAGTAATCAGGATTTACTAAAAATAACTGGTGTATAATAGTATAATGATGATGCATATCGTAGAATAGCTAATAAGGAATAAAATAAGCTTCTATGTGCCTTTTTTAAAATAGGTTTGCATGAAGTGGAAAAAAGTATACTACTAAAATATATAAAAAATAACTAAGCTGTAGTAGTAGTTGTCAAATGTCTCAACATGAGTTACTTAATAGTTATAGATACTTTGTAACATGTCAGTAGATGTGTAAAATTAGCTGAATCAAGTAACAAAACTTGGCTTGATTGGGTAGAAGAGTGAAAAGCTAAATTAAAGCAGAATTCCGATAAGCAGAAATAGTTTACCTCTTACTCTTCCACTGCATTTTCAGGATCATTCCTTGTGCTACACTTAGTTGCAGTTTTACATTGATCTAACCACATTCGTTATTTGTTTATAGCTCATCAAGAAAATCTTCAAGAGTTCGTATATATCTACATGAGTACTAAATGTATTAAAATGGACACTAATTCCACATCTGATGCTGTTAGGGTTACCTCATTCTTAATTAGGGTTTTTGTAATGTACAACTCTTCAAACCATTCTTGGCCAGTATTTGAACTCCAGTATCTTAAACAGCAGGGACTGGAATGTGGTTTCATTGAGCAAGCGTTCAGGATTAACCTGAGAGGGTTTAGTTGCATCATGGGCAAGATGGATCTCTTGTCCATTCAAGCAATCACCTAGTGCACAGAACGGTGACAGTGACATGAGTGCACACGAGCACCTACTTTTGATCTCAAGAAACAGCACAGGGGCTTGACATCACTGACATTCAGAGCATTTAACTGGATATTATATTCCACATGTACACACCTGCAGATTTTTGAACTAAATGTGTGATTACTAACCTGCAGTAGCCTTCACAGATGTGTAGAGCAAGGTGGTGACAGAGCTGTAAAGGTACATATGCACCTGTTCTTATTTGAATGGCATGTTCACAGTTTACGTAACCACAGCTGTGTGTGTGTATAGGAAGAGAGGGAATACAGCCAAACACCTGTATTTATCAAAAATATACATTAATTCTCTTTCTTTTTTTAAAGATCATTGCATTGTACAGTATACTAAAACCCTAATGTTATTGCTTTGTCCCATCATTCTTATGACTTTTTGTTTTGTTGGTAAAGCATCGTGATACACCTGTCTATAAGAATGGAAAAATGTGACTGATGTTTCTGTAAGAATGGATAAGTTTAGTATGATTTACATAAATGCTTGGTGTAAATTGTGAGAAAAAGTGTAAGGATGTAGTAAAGAGATTTTGCAGTATAATAATAGTGATTATAACAAGAGTTCCAAAATCTGACACGAATGGAATGTGTAAACTGTTAGCAGGGAGGAAAAAGAATCACCTTTTGATAGTGGACTTAGAAATGGGTGCAAGAGATGCGCTTTTGAGTTGAGTTTTTAATTACTGTCTTCTTACATTACAGTATTCTGATAAGGCCCTGTACACTCAGCTGTGCTTTTACCGATACATTTTTGATATGGATTATGCAAAGGATAAAGTCATTACTGAAGAGGAAAAAGGTAAGTTACAATTTTTAATTAAGTAACTATAGTTTATTAGCGACTTGCATGCTAGAAACTGATCCTACACATATGTACTCTTCAAGTCTGAACTATGAGGCTGTAATCTAAAACAGAAAATAAAAGAATGTATGAATTTAGGAATCCTTTGTAAGACGAATGTGTTGTGTTGGAGTTAACCACTTGAGGAATATATTATATGTCTCCTTTCTTCTTTTGAAGCAACTGCACTTTGGAAAAAGTGCTTTTCTTGCATGCCACACCATTAGAGAAATCTCTTTGCTTGAAGTTTGAAGGACACATCAGCTTCAGTAAATACATTAATTGAAACGTGTATACCATATCTAAAAGAGAAGCAAATTAAAACTTACATTCAACTACTAATGTTGAAGAGACACTTTTTATCATGGAGAAGATGATGGCACAAGAAAAGCAGTAATGCTAATTGTATATAAAGCTCTGTTAAATATACAGATTAAGCTAATGTTGGGAAGATTTTTTTCTTCTTCTTCCAAATACCATAGCGTTTCTGAACTGAAACATTTCTAAGCTGTAATGGATTCATGGGTCTTGTGCAGCTGCGTTATTTTCAAGCTGACAGAAGGGTATTTCTGAAGGTGGACTAATGCTTGGCCAACCTGGAATTCTCAATAAAGCCACATGCAGGTCCCACCAATCTTACTTTATAGATCTCTTGTCTGATATAAGGATAGAAGAGTAGAAGAAGCTTCTTGGGTGATGACATCCAGTCCCTTGCTGCTGCAGACCACCACATCTTTAAGGACTGCAAGTTTATGGCACTTCATTTTGAAACTTGTGGGTGGTTCCTCCCCTTTTGCTGCTGTTCAAGATGTGTTTCGGACCCTCAGTCTATGATGACTGAAAAGTAATTTTCCCATTCTGACTTCTTTGTGTCCTTTTACAAAATGTTTATTTATTTCCCTTCCCTGATGTTTTCTACTGTGGTTTTGGAACAGTGATAACATCTCTGTTTTGTTTTAAACTAACCCAGAGAAACTCACAGCTTTCTTTAGGAGGAATTGGTCTCTGCTGCAGGATCTTTCCTCTTAGCACTCTTGTGTGCAGTCTTTTCTAGGTTGAATTAATCTTTGAGTATGAGAAACCAGAAATTACATGCTATTTTAGATGGTATTTATCCAGTGTCTTGTACACTGGATCTGTACGTTTGCTGATGCTTTCTTGAGTCACCTGTGCCCTGCTCATAGTTGTATCATTAACTTGTAGTTAAGTAATTATAGGAATCTTGAGGGGTTTTTTTTTCCCTCCTCTCGTTGCAGAATCATGAGTTCATATCTCAGGTTTATGGCATTTTGTTTTACTTTGATTTTCCTGGTTTCATTCATTTGGACTCTTTAATTTTATTTGTAATTCTAGATTTCAAGTTTATTTAATTATCTCTGAAAAATAGTATGGCAGCTTCTACATTCACATTATTTCCCACCTTTTGCCTTAATCAGAAAATGTTTCTTGGACCCTCACTGCTAATTGGAGAAACTTCAATAAAATTAGTTTCTAGAGTAATTGTCAAGGAATTGTAAGAACTCTGCTAGGATCTTCTGTTCTCTTGGACGGTTTACCTTTCAACATGGTGTATGTTTCTCTTTTTTCTTAGCTACTTGAAAGTTATTGTAGAATCTTTACCTAGCCAGTGATTTCAGTCTTGGTGCTGCAACAGGTGTTAAGGCCAGATAAATTAGATCTGTTAGCTGTCCTTCGAAAACTGGTTCTCTTCAAAGAGATGAACTGAGTTTGGTAAATGTACATACGATTCTGTCCCATTTTTCAGATGGACAGAGGACATCTTTGTATTTCTCTAAAATACATGCAGAACTTGAGAATGATTGCCTATGACTATTTGGGTCACCTTTTTATTTTATACATACTGGTTTCTGTTTTCAAGTAATATATGTTACTGATTTGATACACTTCATGTAAAACTCTCTAGGATTGAAATAATTTTCATATGCCAATTTTGTTGTAGTTCTGAAATGGACGTTTAGTGAACTCCCCTTCATAACATGAAGCTCATGTTTATTTTCGCTTGGAAGCCAAAAAATTTTGTTTCCATGCCATCATTCACAAGCCATTCTGTCCTTGACCTGTGATCAGCATCATTGTTTTTATCAAAAATGGTGGCAAAATTTTAATGTAGATTTTGTACATCTTTGGTATTTTCAGTCTCCTCTTTACTTTTTATGTGAGTAAACCACTTACTGTTGGTTTGGTTTTGAGAGTTTTTTTGCTTATTTTTGGGACATTGTTTTTCAAAGTCTGAATTGCATGGACTTCTGTTGATTCTACCTTTCATTGTCATTTTTCCTGAATTTTTAAATACCAGTTCTTCTTCTTTATTATAGATTCTGTTTATTCTTAGTAGTAGCTTTAGGTGTTATGCATTTGGGAGTATTGTCTGATTAAAAGAAAGGATTTTTGATGGCTAGAGAGTCAAAATATAAACGTGTTTTCCACTGTAGTTTGAAGGAATTCATGTCTTCTCTCATTCAGAACGTTGGGATTTCACTACTAGTACACTTGCATTTTCTGTACTTGCCTCTTCAAAGTGCAGAATCTTAGTTACCGGACAGGTTTTATTTGTTCAGCTATTTATACTGAAGGTCCATACCATTTGTTGAAATTGAATCTAAAATAATAATTTTGAAATCAGTGGGAGTTCAAAAAGACATCCAAGCTGTTCTCTTTTCTTACAAGAGGATCAATACAAAAGCCTATTTTTTTAAAGAAAGGCTAAATTCAAAAATCCTCTTGTGATGCAGGTTCTACAACTTGTCAAGTTTTACAACCAGTTTCTGTTGATGCTTCGCTGTACTTAGAGAGCTCTTTGTATCTAAGATGAATTTTGCTTTCTGAGGTTTATCTGTGCACATGGGTGATTCTCTTAGAGAGTTTTACCTATTTAAAACCTGTATGCTGTCTTCTATATCTTTCAACTACTAACTTCAGGGAGAGAGTTTTCCACTTCTCTGCAGGTTTGTTTTTGCTTTTGTGGCTTTCTTGATGTTGTTTTTTGGTTGGTTGTTTTAGGTTTTTGTTTTGGGGTTTGGTTTTGTTTCAATAGACCTTCAATACATTATGTATATTAGAGTGGAATACAGCAGAAAGGTAATTAATGTGTTTTGCAGCCTGTTCTGCTTATTTATACAAGTATGGTGTTTGCAACATCTGCAGCTACATTGTTCACTCATGTTTCATTTGTGATCTCCTGTAATCATTATATACTGTTGTTGGTCCATCTTTTCCCTGGAAGAATAAAAAATAAAGCACCGTGTAGACCAACCAGCTTATTGTATTCACCAATGGCTGGTGAAGTTAGCTACCATTTATACCATCCAGGATTATAGTCCTATCATTAATAGTAGCATTTATCTTCCAAACAAATATTTCAATCCATCTGGAAGTTTAAGGTCTGTGATGGATCATATGGTTTAATATGTTAACATTGTGATACAGTGCAAGGTTCTTAGTTGTCATACTACTCAAAGGTAAATTCTGAAATTCCTTTACTGTCTTTCTAAGTTGGGAATTATTGCACAGTTAGTATTGGGTCAAACAACAATTTAATTTTCCATGTCACTATTCCAAACCCCCTAATTTACAGATACCAATATTACTGTAAAGGCTGTTTGTCTTGCTTTTTTTTTTTTTTTAATCAGGAGGGGAATAAGTGCTCCATTGTGACTAGTAACATACTCAAAATGTTTTCAGCACTTTCTTACACTTAGCTTTTCAAAGCTGGATTGTGGGTTTAGTCAGACATTGCTACTTAAGTGAACAGTCGAAGAAGTAAGAAGCGGCAGGAGTAGCAAAGTAGTAGCATCTTCTGTTCATTCGGATAAAAAAAGGATAGGTAAACTATCAGTGATTTTAAATACATGATGTTTAAATACAGGAGTATGCTCGCTCTGGTGCGCCTTAACTTCAGAAACGGAAACCAATGTATTTTTATGGCTGTATCATCAGGAGATCAAAATAGAGTATAGTAAGCTTTATATCATTATTCCATTCAATGGTATTGTTAAATATTCAAAGATATTACTGTTTTCATTTTGCTTCTACAGTAAAATGAAAACCTTTAAAAAATGAAGATAAATGTAGCCCACATAAAGTCAGAACAACTGCTCTGCCTCATGCAGGTGTCTCTAGTTCAGTTCCCTTTCCTGGTGTCAAATAGAAGCCTTCATGGGAGATAAGGATGCTGTAGCCTCCTTATTCACAATGACTGCAGCATTATTCCAGAAGCCTTAATATCACTGAGGTTGTTGGTGGTGCTGCAAGTTTTTTAGAGAAATAAAATCCTAGTCACAGGATTTTTTTCTGTTCTATACTGTAGAATGGGGCTGAAAGCCACCACCTTTTCACCATCCCATTTCTAAGAGAGGAAAGGTCTCAAATGTTGTTTGCAAGGCATTTAAGTATTTCAGGGCCAGAAATTGCAAAGATGCTGTGGTATATTCTTGCACAGAATATTTTCAGTTATTGATCCCATGGTTACTGGATTCTGAAAAGTCTGGCTATATCCATTGAATGGGTCAGCAGGAGAAAGTGAGGGTGAGAGGAAGGTAACTTTGGGAATAGTGGTTAAATGTTCCTGTTTGTTAGGAAGACCCACATCTTCAAAGTATATGCTATGGTCTGGAAACAGAATACAATTGTTTCAATCATATTCTTATAGAGTGTGGTTTTATAAAACCAAATGCATATTCAGAGGGTAATTTCACACTTCTATCATAACATTGTTTGTATCTCACTCCACCTTTCCACACAAACACCAGAAGTGCCTAGTTTACTTTATTGATGAATAAACTGCAAAATTATGTTGGGGAAAAAAATGAAACTCTTCTAGGCTGTGTGACCTAGACATTTAAAAAAAATAAAAAATAAAAAATTCAGCTTTGAAGATTTGTGTGAATCCTATCATTTCAGTGTTGGGTGTTTTTCCCCGGTGTGTTCATAACTTGGTGTGCCAGGTAGCAGGTAGAAGTGATTGCTTGTTTGTTTTTTAATGGAAGATTTTTTTGTAACTCTTTGAAAGAAGACAGTTTATAATGGGGATGTTGGTAGAGCTGCCTGTCAGTGTGGATTAGTGCGTGTCCTGGTGAGGCTGAGGGAGACAGACCAAGGGCAGGTGGGGCTGGAAGGACGGACCTGAGCAAGGAGCTGTTCCTGCCCTGAGATATGGCCTGGGTGGGGGTTCAGTCAGATTCGGGGAGGAGAGCAGATGTGAGATGGAGCTGGGAGGATTGTGCTGTACGTGAAATGAGTGTAATGAAACGGAGACTTCTGGCATCAGAAATGTTGGCCGAATATTGATCAATATGCAGGCAGGAAGAATACAAAAAAGTACATGTGATAAATAAGAAAGGGGATATAGTTAACTATGTGCACTTTCCAGGGGGAGATTAGGAGAAATCATATAAATAAGCAAAGTGCATATGTGCGTGCGGATTTATTTTTAAGATGGCAACAGCTGAAACTGGGCATATCTCTTTGGGAAGCATGCAGTTTGATAAACAAAGCGTTTCTGTTTGCGTCACATCTCTAAACGGTATCGCTAAGGCTGCAGTTCACTATAGTGATCTTTACATCCAAGCAAACAAATGCTCCTCTGCACATTTGCTGTCAAGTACTTTGTCTTCCAATCATGTTGTTTTGAAGAGATTGTAAAATACTAATTTTCAAGAATTTAATCTTTGAGCATATCTTCAAAAGCTCTTGTTCATTTTTCCTTAATGTGTTGTTTTGAAGAGGAAGATTTCTGAACTTCTTTTTTTTAAATTTGAGTCACCGTTTCTTGAGTATGTTTAAATCTGACTAGCTTTTTTGAAAGCAAAAACTGTTGAAAATCATTCATTGTAGATTTTTTAACCATTTTGAAGTAATGTATGGGCAGCTAGCTGGTCTTTAAATCTTAAGTCATCCTCCCTTAATGATCAAGCTTTTTTTTGATTGCCAGTTGGACATTTTTAATATCTTAGGTGTAACTTCTTTTCTCTATTCTATTTCTGTGTGATCTTTTTGTTAAACCTACAAAATCTGAGTAAAACACATGACACTGTACTTTTCTGTAACTCTTTCTCTGAACGCAAAACTCAAATGGGCTGTGACACATCTCTTGGAGTTATGAATTGTTACGAATTATTTTCTCTGCTTGTGAATGAAATAAATGGAAATAATGAGTTACAGCAATGGTTTTGATTAATGAAGACTTTTTTCCTTGCACATTGTAGTAATGTTGCAGGTGGGATGGAGTAGTGGCTTAAATAACTTCTGACTCCTCATGAATTGGAATGGTTATCTGACTTCTTCAAATAAATATCCTGCTGCTAGTGTTAGAATTCTTTTTCTGTGTGTGGGAAAAATTGAACAGTAATATCTTCTCTTTTGCACATCAGGATTTTCTTCCTACTTAGGTACATAGATACCTTGCCAACTTGTTCCAGCCCATGCAGCGGTGTTGTGTATCTGATGTCATCTGCCTCCTCTGTCAGTTCTCCTATGCATTTCTCTAAACAGAAGATACTTCGTAAAGCTGTTTTTTCTTCACTGTTTCTTTTTTATCTACAACTCTGAAATTTTTCTCATAGAGACCTTTTGTCTTTCTGGTTCTGTCTCTGTTCGTCAAGCTGGGGGTTGTTTTTTGATGGAGGGCAGTTCTGTTGTTGCCAAATGCAAGTCAGAAGTGACAAGGCTTCTTTTAATGAGTACTGCTTCTCACAGCAGCAAGCTCCTTTCTCTAGTGGAAAGTGCAAGACTAGCATGTTTTTCATGTTAGCAGGCCCTTAAGTTGGATGGATCTGGCAGCATACTAAAAAAAAGAAATATTCCTGCATTTTAGATACCAACCTTCTAACATGGATGCTAATTTTTTAAAAGTTATTTTAATAGAAATTGGAAACATAAACAATTTAACTCTGTATAATCCATTTGATATACATGTGCCCAGACATCAGAAGGGTAATGTAAAGCTAAGGCTTTAAAGAGATTTAAAAAAAGATACAATTATCTGTATGATTTTTAAGTCTCATAAGAAATGTATTTTAGAACTTGCCAGTGATGGCTCATAATCACTTTGATATTTTGAGGAAAATGGTAGCTTTAAACAGATGATACAGAATTTATTTTTAAAAATGTATTGTGCTTATACAGTTGATGGCTTTTATTTCCATAATGTTTTTTACTACATAATTATACATCTTAATTACGTAATTACCGTCATAATTATTATGTAATTACATGTAGTTCCACTAATTACAAAATCAGGAAGTGTAATTATCTACTAAAAACTTTCTGAAATCTTATTTGTTCACTAGAGATTATTTAAAAGACCAGTGACCTACTGAAGATGGTGTACAGTGCGGTGCATGATACCAGCTCTCCTTATCTCTTTCTTCATGGCCAGTGTAGTTTGAGAGGGTTGTGGAAGGACTTTCACGTCTTTAATTATTATTTCCCTTAAAATTAGGTTGGAAACCTTGACTGTGTTGCCTACAAATTTGGAGCCTCTTAATTTTTTGTCACTGATACCTTATATCTTTAAATTGAAAGATTCTGAAGCGGGAGTTACAGAAAGTTTCATAGTTTAACTGAACACCTTTGTAACTTTGTATTTTGGTTGGGAGTATCTGGTGTCAGCTGTAAAGATGTTTGGAAAGTGTTGTGTATGGCTGTGTATATGTGAAGTGAAACTTTGACTCCACAAAAGATATAGGGAATGCAGCGGATCTCTCATGGTCCAAAGATTTCTTTTATTGAGTAAATCTGCTTTTTAAAAAGTGTTTTTTTCCTATCTGTGTACATTCATGTCTATATGCCGTTTTATTACTTACTATTGCACATACTTGGTTATAAATTTGTCTAACTGTGCAGTTTGAAACCAAAAATGGTTTACTGCATGTTAGAGAAGAGAATATTAATACTGAGGATAATTTATCACTCTTTTGTGCTGATATTTTATTAAAATTGGGCAGATAGAAACTCTGTTTTCTATACATTAAGTCAGACGTGTGCTACCTTTGGTAGACTGAATGAAGAGAGTATTGTAAAGTGTTAGATTAGGTGATTTTTTTTTTCCATTCTGTAACACCGTGGTGTATCAAAATTACATCAGAAGTACAAAGCTTTCTCTCATACTCATTGTGACAGCAAACACACGTTTACTATGTCACAGTATTAAAGCAAACCACCAAGGACAAAACACTTCCAGTAACAGAAAACAGGATTCATGTGAAAGGGATGATGGAAAAAAGTGAGTGGTCACAGTTTTTTATGCTAATAAAAACGAAGAAAATTGTGATCTCTGTGTCAGAAGGAAAATGGTGAAATGGAAACTGTTGACATTTCTGTGGAACACTTCAAGACTTAATACTGTGCATGCACATGTATCGGTGTGTAATTTTTCTGTGCTTATTATATAAGGCAACTGTCTTACTTAGTGTTTGCCAACAGCTATTTTAAGCTCTCAGACTTGGCCTGGGTCTACAGGTGATGTGAGTCTGTCATCTTCCTGATTTGAAATCTAGTTATCTCAACTTGTGTCTGCTGAGCATACAAGTCCTAAGGAAATTTGTCCCCCAACCAGTTTGAATCATGTTGACCTCTAAGAGAAACACATAGAGTCATTATTTGTGAACACAGACTGTGAAAACAGGATCCTTATTTGATCTCCAAGATGCAAATTAATGCTGCAAATAAAATTATTTTAATTATTATACTTACTGAAGTATAATAACTGCATGGGAGACATTTATTTTGAAATATCTTCCTGTGTTCTTAACAAACAAAGGATTTATATCAAAGACATGATGAAAATATAGTTGTATTCTCTTCTCTAAGAAATGGATGGAGATAAATTCTCTTTACTAGGACTAGAAGGTTACGTAGAGAATCGCATAATGGAAAGTATTTGTTTCATTCCATAGGGAACAC
This sequence comes from Patagioenas fasciata, assembly GCF_037038585.1. Taxonomy (NCBI): domain Eukaryota; kingdom Metazoa; phylum Chordata; class Aves; order Columbiformes; family Columbidae; genus Patagioenas; species Patagioenas fasciata. The sequence goes on along the minus strand of NC_092520.1, from coordinate 105,781,601 downwards.
AAAAATGGTGCATGATAGATGTATAAAACGTAGCACAAGACAGAGAAATGTCTAAATGCAGCTGAAATTTGGTTTATTAAATCAAAAAATACTTCCCTTCATAAAGGAACATTACATTTTTGCCATCTCTCCATCAAAAAAATGTGTCAGTATCAACCAATCCAGGTTGATCTGTGTCTGGCGGAAAATGAGCACTGGAAGCCATGGGTGTTACCACCATGAAAATAAAGAGTGCATGAGAAACCGTTTGGAGAACATATTTTCAGGTCCTTCTCTCAGCAAAGCCACACTCTTTCCATGACAAAGAGTGGCTCTATGAGATGCAAAGAGAGAGAATTACCTCTTTTTGTTTGGTTGTTGTTTGTTTTGAGGATTCTCTCTTCATAACAGTCCAACTACCAAATATCATGTTTCAGGCTACTGTAATTCCGTATTGTTCTTTTGAGAGCAAATGAGTCTTCTGTGACAGGCCAAAACGTGGCTCAGCCTTGAAGAAAGGATCGAGCAGGATGTTCTGTCCTGGCTTGTCCCTCTTCTGGGAGGGGGCTTAGGTGGTGGGACAGGTGGCTGATGAAGTTAGGGAGCTCTTTGTTTGTTTTCATCAAGCAGAACTGAGTTTGGAAGAAGTTGATTTGATCCTGCCAGGATTACAACTGTCAAATGCACATCAAAATGTTTGCCTATCTTATATTATTTAGCTCGGAATATAATAATGTAATTATTTTGACATGAAAACGTTACCTACTGTGGTATTTTCACTTATCTTTAAATAGACATTTTTCACTTTGCGAGAGATGCATGCAGTAAGACAAAACAAAAAATAAATGAAAAGGAGTGAGTGACAGCCTGAGCTAGTTTGTTTAGATGGTAAAAACAAATAAAATTTGACGTTAATAGCATTTTACAGATGTGGAATTAAAACATTTAACTCGTTATGGTATTGTTTTGTGTTTATGGTGTAACAATATATGTTGCATAAACAGCCAGCAGAACGTAACAGTAGCAAGTTTATCAGGTTAATATTTTTCTTAGAAATTGTGTTACATATTTTAGGGGGAGGACAAAACTTTAAAGGAATCCTTTAAAAATCTGTTATTTTTATGCTGTTCATAAATCATAGAGATCTGTATTCACCTTAAATGAGACTTGTTATGATTTTTTTTTTGGCTAGAGCTGAGCCTGTAGTTTAAAACATCCTTAATGAAAAATAGTTCACAGTGAGTGACCAAAACAAATACAGTTAATGTACTTACTAAGAGCATTAGCTACTGTGCTTTTGAACAGTAATGGTGAACTGTTGGTAAAAGAGTCAAGACCTCGATGTAGAAAATTTTTATTATTTCATACTTCAAATTTTTTATTGTACAGGAATCAATGGATTTGAAATTGGTTATCATGCATGCAAATTCAATTGTTTCAAATATTACTTAATTTAGCAAGTCAGAAGTGTAGCATCTGGGTTGGAAACAAGCATGCCCATAGTTTTGCAAAAGCGGCAGATGTTGGAACATGAAATGCAAGCATTCAGTGAGGTACAACTGCTGCAACTCTTCTAGTAGTTGCATCTAGAGAGAGAAAGAAGAAGAGGTTCTTAGCTGAAGGCTTAGTTTTTGAAAGTCTGGATGCAAGTTTAAAAACAGTATTTTTATTTTTTCCATTGCTGTTCTCCAAAGATTTATCAGCTGTTTCCTGGTTTAAGCTATGCTTCAGATACCACAGCGATGCAAGTAGCCATAATGGCAACCTGGCTATAAGGACACAGCAAAAATAACCACATTTTCTCAGTGTTTCCAGAAAACTGTGATGTTATTCAGAAATTGCAGGGAAATGTCCATGCCATTTCGAACTTTTGAATACGACCCAAAGTCTTTGGTTTGGTTTTATTGCATTGTTGTGGCAAATTTTGAATGTGAGACGTATTCAGTCAGGAGTTCCTGTTTAAACAAAACATGCCTTTTGTTTCAGTATTTAGTCTATTAACATACGAGCATGCCTGTGTTTTCTAGCAAGTACCAAAAAGGATGCTTTTTGTTCTATTGTGGCATTTACCACTAGCGATTTTTTGATACATACATGTATCCTCTGTCCTGATAGTGAATACTGAGGCTGCACTGACCCATAGGGTGTGGGTAACCAAATCCCAAATCTGCCCTGTTGTAAGCTGTCCCCCCAGCACCCATTTTTGCTGTGGTACCTGTGGGTTTTGAGGCACCTGTGATGGGGCCAGCTGCTGCTCTCACCGCTTCTCCTTCTCCGGGTATCTCTGCAGCCCTGTCAAAAAGCTCTCCTGCTTGTGTAGGTCCTGGGTTTGCTCAGCTCTTCCAACGTGAAAGTGTGTTCCAGAAAGTGAGGATGTTCCTGAGTGGGAAGGGAAGCAGTTCAAGTTATGGCAGCCACTATAGAATGTTTGTCTTTTGTATAGTGTCTAATATGTGTAGTATAAGGGAGTGGGTTTGATGGCAATGGATTGCGGTCCTGGCGCATTCTGGCTTTCCTTCTTTCAGTTCTATTAACTGCTCTTTAGGGGGAAAATATGATCATCAGGGTAGATTTTTTTTTTTTTTTTTTTGAGAAATTATAAGCATGCTGGGCTTTCAAGAGCTCTCGTCTTCACCCCTTTTTGTTTTGGTTTGGTTTTTAATAGTCTTCCTGTTCAGAGATCCTTTGGAAATTGCTTTCAGCTTTCTGCTGCCACTGGTGTTCATTGTCACCTGCTACACGCTTTAGTCCCATGTCCTTGCAAAGTCTGAGATGCTGGTGCTTTACTGCCATGAAAGCCCCAGGCCTGCCATTTGGTTTGTATCCTTCCCCAAAAAATAGGTGCAAAAGGAGAGTAGCAGTACACATGGACTTCACAAAGATTTTATGAGCATAAATGAAAGGAGGAAAAGGTATAACCACAGATTACCACTGGATAAGATAATCGGGTAATTACCATGGCAAAGTCTTATGTTGCTCATTTGTACATTAGGATGCCTTTCAGTTACTTGTCTGTGTGCCTCTGCCCTGACTGTAGAAACAACATTAGTGGTTCAGCATTGCACTTCAAAAATTATGTTGCACTTTGGGAGGATTTGAGTTCTTTAGGACTTTTTGCAACATAGCAATCATAGAGTAAACCTTTCTGTTTCATGGGGGAGGGAAGGGTTGTGGGTTTTATTTAAAGAACTTTGAGCTGTCACATCAATATCCATGGCACTATTGGTACAGTAATCAAGAGCCCAGCAAAATACAAATACTAAGGTAACTTTTTATTAGGCTGTCATAGGGATTCACGTGGGGGTTTTTGTTGAATAGGTCATGTTTTATAGAGGAGAGGGAATAAATCTGTTCTGAATTACACGAGGAAAGTATTAGTGCAAAAGAAGAATAAAGACATAAAAGAACAAAACAGATGTATGCAGTGAATTTGACCAAAAAATGATCCTAAAGTTCACAATACAGAAAATGCAGGAGAGAGTCCTGAGAAACAGAAATGTTGAAGAATTTGAAGAGACAACAATAAATGAAACTAATCTGCAAAACAGTTTGGCGGTGAAATAGTTCATTGCAAAACATAGCCTTTATTTTTATGGGGTTTTGTAACCCAATGAAGTTAAAATTAGGTCCTGTATTTCCAGTAGGAGCTCTCCAAACTTTGGATTTCATTATGATTGTACTTGTTATCCTGTCTGAAGTTTTTCTTGATTAGAGAAGTGTTAAATAAGATCTGTATGTATCTATTACTGAAAACCATTGTATGATCGTAGGCAGAACCTTAGAATGGCATTAGTCATCTTTGTAAGAATTCTAGAGTTGGCTTAGTTTGAAAACAGATCACTTTGTATCGTATCATTCTGTATGTGTAAAGCAGGGAAGAGAAGTAGTTTCTGGAAAAGTATGTGTTAAAGAATTCTTTTTTTGTTGTCCTCTAAAGATAAAATATGATTTGGGAGGAAGTGTCTCTTTGCAGAAATCAGCAGTTCTACACATGGAGTGCATCCTTCTTGGGAAGTTTCTTCAGCAGTTGCAAGCTGATGTTTTTGAAATGTCTGGAGTAGGCCAGTATTTCTGTTGAATAGTACATTTTTGAAGGCCATTATTATGATAAACCATGTTCTTAGCATAATTCAAATTAGTATATATACTTTGGCTTTTAAAATTGAGTTCTTTTGCAGACTGAACTACAAATGGCAGTAAGGAAAAAAATACTGTTGAACTTACACAGAAATTTTTACATTTTAAGTTTTCCAACAACGTGGGTGCTTTGTGTAACCAACTGGGCCTAACTAGGAGAAGCCTAAGGAATGCCTGAAGGTCAAACAAACTTTTATTACAAAGCAAGGCTCTCTAGTGCAGTATATCCCAATTATAAAGATAATATAAATTACTTCAGTGACAGGCCTTTTTATTTATAGTAAGAAACCACCCTTATCTTTTCAGGTTATACACATTTCCTTTAACAAAGAGAGTGAATGATGAGTTAGGAAATGAGCTATGGTAGGCAACAGCAGTGAGCTCAGGAATGAGTGGGGACGCATGTAAAAGTTCTCCTCCCCTTAGAGGAAATCCATCTGATGCTTTGATAGATGCAAATTGGGGAGAGGAGTGAACAGAGAATCAATCCTTTATCTTTCCGTGGGTAGGATTTTCCACTCAGCCATAGATGATCCACCACTGGATAGGCCTCCCAAAGTGGTGTGTACATGGTGATATTTGAGACTAAATTTGTCACTCATGCTACACGTGCAACAGTGAGGTCCTAGTAGAGATGAGAGATTAATACTGCTATAGTATGAAATAGCTCAAAAAGCTGAAGGGTCACAGTTCAGTGAAGTGGCCAAGAGACTGCATACATCTCTCCTCTCTGCTGGCAAGAGTGATACGCTTCACTAACTTTTTGTGGTGCCAAGACTGTAAGAAGTGACGTTTTGCATGAAGACAGGAGAGGTGAGATCCACTTCTGCACAGTAACTACCAGTTCAGCCTTAGCAAGAGAATCACAGAATGACTGAGGCAAGAAGGCATCTCCAGAGGTCATCTCGTCCAAATCCTTGCTCACAGCAGGGTCAGCCACAGTGGGTTGCTCAGGGCCATGTGGACTTCGGTTCTGAGTATTTCTGTGCATGGTGACACCTCAACTTCTCTGGGCAGCCTGTTCTATCATTTGACCACCCTCACAGTAAAAAAGAAAGGTACTATGTTTAGTGGAATTTCTTGTATTTCAGTTGGTGCTCATTGCCTCTCAGTCTGTCACTGGGTACCACAGACAGGAACCTAACTCCATCTTTGCTGCCCATACCAGGTATTTATACAAATCAGTGAGGTCCTGCACCTTGACCTTTCTCCAGGCTGAGCAGTCCCAGTTCTCTCAGCCTCTCCTTGTGTGATGGATGCTTCAGTCCCTGTAATTGTCTTCATAGCCCTTTGTTGGACTCACTGCAGTAAGTCCATGTGTCTTGTACTGGGGATCCAGCACTGGACGCAGCGCTGCAGATGTGTCTCACCAGGGCTTAGCAAAGGAGAAGGGTCACCTCCCTTGACCTGCTGGTGAAGCTCTGGCTAATGCAGCCCAGGGTGCTGTTGGCCTTCTTTCCTGTAAGGGTTCATTGGTGGTTTATATTCAGCTTGTTACATACTCCTTAGCTTGTTACATAGGTACTTGAATATATAGGAACTGTGAATAAAGGCTCTGCTGCTCAATTTTGCTCTATGTAAAGCAAAGCAGGCCTTCCACACCAAATGTCACTAGTGGAGGAAACTCCCTGCAGAGGAATGCATTTCGTCTCCACTGACTTTGAGGTCTCAAAGTTCAAGCACTTGTATGTGAACTTATTAGCCTCTGCTCCTTTGTATAGTGGGCAGAATCAGCCAGTTCCTGGGCACAGCTCAGCTAATCTGATCTTTACTAGACTGGCATAGATCACACCTGAGAAATGCCCCCTCTTTTCTTCATGGATTATAAAGGAGATCCAGAGTGACTAGTTCAGATCTAAAAGTAGTGGTACTGGAAAACTTACACCAGAGATGTAGTCCATGACTTTACCATGTTAGATGCCAAATGTGGAAAATTGTTACATACATCACTCCAGTCACCTCAAGGCTTTTCATCAAAGAATGAAAAAATAACATAAAAGGAGTTCCCTGTATCCTCCAGTTACAGCCTCAAGCAAAGTAAGAAGAGCACGTTGCTCTGAAATAAACCGTTCCTGCATCCCAGAATAACCTGTTTCTTAAGTATACATAGCTATTTGTAAAGGCTAGAGGAGAGGCATCTAGGCATAAATGTTAACCATGAGGAGGCAGAATGCTGTAACTCCCACCACTCCTTCAGAATAGTCTGTCATGAGGTCTGGAAACCACCCTGTTAAAAATCACTTTCAGAAGAGTTCTGATTTCTGCCATGGGAGCAGGCTGTTGTTTTATGGTTATTTGTAGAGAAGCAGAGGGTGTGATTCTTCTAAGCCCCTACTGTTTTTCAAAGGGACAAATCTAGAGACAAAACTTCTTGCATGGAGTCGTTTGAAAGTTAATTTACAGTCTTCAAGGTGAATGGCAATTATCTATTAATAGCTGTTCTTTACTCACAAAAGAATTTAGCAGTTAAAAGCCAACTCCATCAACCTCTGGTTTTTCATATTGAGTAAATACAGGGATTTCAGTAACTCCAGACGAAGTTGTCCTGAGGGAGGAGTTTAATATCCTGCAGATCATACCACATAATCTTTCTTCTTTCTGCTTGAATTTCAAGAATGAAAAAGGAAAAAATACCTTTACAACGTTGATTTAAGAAAACCATTCAAAATATATTTCCTTATAACAGAGCAGCCTCAGATAATCCGTTACTTTACTTGTAGACCCTCTTTAAGGAGAGTGGAAGACAAAAGGCATGCACAGATTTTAAAGTGTATCAAGTTGGTACACTAAGATCAAAGGCTGTGTCTGCATGAGGGACTTTGCACGTTCTCTTCCAGATCAGCTGCAACATCAAGGACAGGAAAATCTGCAAAGCATTTTGTTTGCCATGTGTTCAGTCTCCTGTCATCTGCTAATGCAGTCTTTGTCAGAAGGTACTTAATGTTGTGGTACTCAAGTAACCTGCTTCCCTGTTTCACATCCATTGTTCTGCTGAATACGTATCTCCCATAGCCCTAGTTTGAAATTGCTTACTTTTCACAAATTGGAGATGATCAGCAGACATGCTTCATTGGGGGAAGGAAAAAAACATTATTGACATCTTCATAGTGAGGCTGATTGCATCAGTGGGACAGAGTATATTGGTGTGTCCTTGATGTATTATTGGCAGCTGAGCCTGGGATATCTCAATGTTTCATAATGGCTGGTCTTAACATTGCTGTTGAAGGGCAGAATGGAGAATACAAATCTTTGCAGGTCGTATGAGCAAGGGTCCACAAAGAGAAAGAATTTGCTGACTCCTGTATCAGAATAGCTGCAGGCATGTGTTTTTCCCACTTCTGTAGTGTCTTGTGATTACTTATGAGGACTTAGGAGGAACACACAGGGAGAAGCATGAAAAGTTGTTTTAAAAAAATTAAAATGTTTGGTTAAAAAATGTGTTAAAACAGAATAATACCTTTTTTACTGTGACTCTGTGCTAGGTTAAAACAGTGCCAAACCCTGGTGATTCTTCATCTTCTCAACTGCATTTCCCCACTGCCGCCAGTTAAAGTTAGCAAGGAGTAGTTTGTTGGGTTTGGTTTGTGAAAAGCTTGCTTTTCAGGAACTTTGCCCAAGTTGCTTCCCTGAAGAGGGTAGAAGTTTAACCAGGAGTGGGCAGCAGTTACTTGGTGGCTTTCCATGTGCATTTTGTGAAGTATGATTGTTTCTCAGATTCCTTCATCTTTTATAAAGTCTAATTAAATTAGGAACAGGTAACACAGTTTGCCAGCAATGGCTCTTTTTGTACCCCAGTTAATCTCATAGCTGTGAGGGTGACTGTACTGAAAGCGTTCCCTTGCAGTTAGCATGCAGGACCACAACCAGGGTTAGTAACGGTGGAGTATTTCAACTCTTGTCACTCTGTCATGTGGCAGAGGAAAAGACAACCCTCTTTCAGTCGATGCTGGGATGGTTCTTGCATTTTGTTTGTGCTGTGAACGTACAGAGTTTGTAAACCAACATCTGTAAACCAGTGGGTATGGGGGAATTGGATGTTCCTGGTCCCAGGTACTAGTGGTAATGAACATCAGGTGACTGTAGCACCAACAACTCATAAAGGCAGCTGTTTTCTGAGGAGGTTTGACTCTATAATGCACAGAAGTTTTGTGAGGGGGAATAAGTATAAGTCTGACAGGAAAAAGGGAAAAAGTTAAAGTTTAAAAAGGAAGAAAAAGGGTTTTTTTGCACATGAGTGTATCCAGGAAGAGCAGTACGTTGACAGTTTCTTTTATTGTAATACATAGCTTGAAGGTGCATAGGCAGCATACGTACCTGTAGATATATTTACTTGTATGTACCTATAGATATGTGTCCCCTGCAAGCAAGTACTGCAATATTTTGGGTTTGTTTTTTTTTTTTCTAGAGGATGATCTAAGACTCCTCTGCACATGGTCTGAAATAATCCTGTGTTGTGCAGCCATTCCAGAAATTTATTTAAGCAGCCAGGTTCTGTGGGATTTTCTTCTGGAATTATGTATATCACTAAGAATTATACATTTGTCTTGCTCCTCACAATCAGAGATAAACATTTAATTTAAGGTGGGCAGGGGTTTACTAAATTTTTTATGTTTGGAGTTATAGTGTGTTCCCTTTCCAGACGGAAGGGAGATACACTGCTTTTTCATCTTAGCTTTTTTCCTGGTGCTTTGGGGATCTGTTTTGTTTCCTAATGTGTAAAATGTTGTGTGGGAAGTAGGTGAAGGTGAGTAAGGCTGAAAATGACAGTGAGTTAGATCACAGACATTTGAATCTGTCAGGAAAGCTCAAATTTAAAAAATGTATTGTTATAATGTTGATATGTAGCTAGCAGTCTACAGCTTAACTTGGGATAAAGCTGTTATCAAATACTCGAACAAAGTCATGAGTAGGTTGTGCCAAGTGTTTATTAAATATAGATTTATCTATTAGTATTTCAAACCTTTTTGTATGAAATACCTCATGAGGTGGTTGTTCTTTGAGCAAGGGTGTAGGCTTTGTGGTTTCATCACAAGCAAAATAAAGCAACGGTATTTAATTTGGCCACGTGTTTCGGCCAAAACTAGATCACAAACAGCATTTTTATTTTGTTTATAGCTGATCTTCTGTGCAGCAACAGATGCTTTAGTCTGTTGTCATCTTCCCTGTTTTAGTGACTGTTTTTGACAGACCAGTTTGCTTTCAGGTGTCTTGTTTTGCTTGTGCGTATGCTGTCCTCGTGCCTTATGTTGTAGAAAAATCATTTCCTCAAATTGGCGATGGTAACAATTTGAGTAAGTAAATGGCAATTCAATTCTAAGTGTTCAAACAGCATCGATGTGCTGATACACCAGATCATCATTCTCCAGAAAAGGCTTGTCTACCAGGCATCTCCTCTTACAGCCTCAGATATGTTTTGGCTAATTCTGCTTGATTTGAAACACTTTCAAAAATTTCCTCTCATGCAGATGCTAATTGGCAGTTGACTGAATGGCTGCAATCTGGTAAGGTGCCGTTCCATTTGTAAGTTAGTTTCAGTCTCATTAATCAGAACTGGTTTCAGTAACTTTTGAGAAAATGTTCTCAGCCAGAGAAAAATGTGCAGCCTCCAGGACCAGAATCCACAAAATTAAGGTATGGCAAGCATGACAGATACGATAGATAAGACAACATTGCTCTCAGTATTTTTTGAGTGGGAAATAATAAAATCTGGTATTTTTAGTTACGTGAATTACATGGGAGCTTGTTCTGCTTTTGAAAGCGTGTATTCTTTGCATATGACAGGCTTTATACTAAGTTATTAGTAATCTGTGGACTTACTTGATTGCAGTCAAATATGCATATTTAATATGTGCGAGAACTCATAAAAATCCATTTAAATATGAAATACAGTTGAAACACCTCATAAAGAGCAGTCAAACCTACAAAATCGAGTTACAATGGGTTATTGCTGTTAGCACACCACCCAAGTGCACCTTTTTATTAGAGATTTGACCTTTCTATTTGAATTTCCTGGCTTTTGTGATTTTAAGCAATAACTGGATATTTGAGATGCTTTTACTAGGAGAATTCCTTTCCACTATCCTTTTTAATACTGCAGAGCTTTAACTGATTTTGAATATTTTAAGAGTTTCTGGTTGTGTAAAAGCCGATTAATAGCTTTTGAAAGCAGGGCATGTTACCAGCTGTTGATAGGTCTGCTTACATCTCTCTTCAGTGTTTTTGTGAACAACTGATCAAATTAGATTCGTCACTCTTGGCTTGTGGTGATTTTAAATTGAAATGGAATACATTAAAGCAACCAACCACACTGATTATATTGCAAGCCTCATTTGATTTCATATATTCACACATTATAGTGAAAAGCAAGATTTTTTTAAATGCGTGATTGTGACTGTACCTTTAGTGACTCCAAAGGTCATCTGTAGTCGGTGCATAATTTATTAGTGTTAGATATCTGATTTCTGAAAGAAAATTCCACAATGCTACATATACATTAAAGGTGGAGAGTGAAAAAATCCAATTGTTACATTTCACCGATAACACTGTTCTTGATACTAATCCAAGGCCTTACTGGTCAGTAGGCTGCTGCACTGAAACCTTCCTACATAATTGGAGAATTGTTATCCATAGATCGCAGGACTGTCCATTCTGAAATACTGAGGCACTGGGACATACAGCAGCTATTAGAGAAACGGCAGGGTGGTGCCATGATGGTGTTAACCAGGGCACTGTGGTTCCTTCTTCCAGGTGATCAAATGAAAATATTTTCCTGCAGTGCTCACAATAATAACAACACATGTTTCTTAAAGCTTTTCCTCACATTTTATGAACTGGCATCTTCTTATAACCTGCGGGAAGCTTGGTAGAATCTTCTAGTTGAGAGTCAATAAAAATGCTGACAGAATAAATTTTTACACAAGTTCCCTGTATCACTCTCCTTACTGTTATCTTTGAAAATAGGTCTGTCTGTTATTCCCCTATACTTGCTCAGATATGAATGTCCTGAAAGTTAACATAGTGAATATTTGCTGTTTGCAAAGTGGTATCAGTTTAAATTCACATTTCAAAGCCAATTTTTCAGGTTTGCACACAGCTTTAATGCAAAAGAACAGTAGTTACACAGTAACTTTCAAGAGGAATTCTTGTATTATTTTTGAAAAATATTGCTTAGGCTTTTAATGTGGTTGATGCACAGAAAAATTACTGCTTATTCTAGCATTTTGAGTATACTTTACAGTGCTGGATATGTTGTTCCAAGCACAACTGTTTCCTTTTCCAGAAATCCTTTGGGAAAGTAGTAGATGCACCTGATACATCTTAGTGTCCAGACAGAGCTTGCTAATCCGGGGAGAAGTCAAGGCATCAATCACTTGGTTTTTACCTGAATGGCACCAGTGCTGGGTCGGGCTGGAGTTCCTCTGCATTAGCTTGGTCCCTTGATTTACCAATAGCCAACTGGATCTGAAGCAAGTGTTTCCCTTAAAAAGGTTATTGTGGTAACTTTGTCAAATTAGGTTTCATGCCAATCCTCAACAGCTTAAAGTTAACACTAGTTAGCATTTTCCCTTTAATTCAAGTTTGTAAGTATTATTTTTATACTTTTTGAAGAAAACCCACTGCAGTGGCTTCTGTGGCTAAGAGATAACAGTTAAACTCTCAGAAATGTTTCATTTCTCTTCAGGTTTGCTCCTCTAAGAGACCCGTGACCAAGATATGAAACTGAACTTAGCATAGAATACTGATATGCAAAGACAATATGCCTCATACATGTCACTAAAGGAGCTCTAGCCTTTGTACCGCCCATACAGCAGCAGATATCACAAGCCATGAGATGTTTCTGGTTTTCTAAATAACTTCAGTGTCCCCAGTGGGTTTTTGTGGTTATTTATCAGTTATCTCCACAGATTTTTATGGCTTAGACTTTGATTTTTTTGTCACCAGACTTCAATTCTAGTTGCACTCAAAATTCTTACTTAGCTGTGTCGTATAAATCCATTCTTGGAATAAATGGCATCAGTGACATATATGACATATCTGTATGCTGTCTACTGGCTTCTTCACAGTCTCGTGTTATTTTTTTGTTATTTTAAAGTCTGGTTTGTTAAGAAATGCTGTGGTCAAGAAAAGAGTGAAGCTGACATCCGATTGATGTTTCCTTTAACATAAATACCAAAATGGAAGCCATGATATTTAGATATTCTCATAAATTGTCTTAGTGGTCCAGTATAATTTATCTTCACAAATGGTAAACAACAGAGTAATTATCTTATTGTGCTGCAGGGTTTTCAGAGACTTGTTACAGGGTGCCAGAAAATATTTAGCGTCTATTCAAGAAATTCTTTTAAGCGGCCACAGATGATGCATAGAGTAGCTCATTGATTGTGTTTGTGCTCAAAAAACACATACTCAGTTGGAAAAACAACAACAACAAAAAAAAAAAGTCAGGGAAAAAAAAAAATACTCGTTCTTTTTGACCAAGAATTGCCCATATTTCTGAGTAACACTTACGCAAGTTTAGGAACTTATGCTCAAACCTATCGTGTGTCTGTGGATGAGCTTACAATCACTAGCAGAAACAGAGTTAGTAATACAAAAGGCAGTAGCCATTACAGAAGTGTAAGTTAATTCTTAATATAGACAAGAGTTTTCTTATCTACCCAGGGCAAAAATATTCTGTCCATTTTAAATGTGAATATTAAATGCCTTGAACAAAACTCCGTGGTCAAAAAGTCTCTCAAACTCTTCTGTGTCTTCTCAAGATGCATTCTTTTGTCTAGGCCTTTTCTGACCAGCGTAGGCCCACATCTGCAATTTGGCTATCTGAACCATAATTTTGAATATAGAACTTTGACTGGTGTACTGACCAAAACATAGTGTGAGCACAATATATGAGAATTCCTATGGAGGATACTTAGAATTCCCGGAGGCTTAATGTGGATTTTGGGAAGCAGTTGCCAATATCAATCTAAGGCCATAATATTTACTAAAATCTAATGAACTGTATTAGCCAGTTCTCAGCACTGATTCTGAGGCTCTTCCCTTGGTCCGAAGTGTTCACGTTCTTTCCTCGAGCTGATGGCTCTAGATATCTGTATGTTTTTTAATCACGTTGATATTTCTTCTGCTTAGATGAGTTTCAGCAATAGTAGTTTTCTGCAAGGATGAAGTTCTAATTGTTATCTTTGCATAAAGTTTGCAATTAGACACAAAAACATTATTTTCTTCAGTGTCACAAATCCAAAGCATTTCTAAGAAAACATTTGCATCTGTTGTCTGCAGAGCAATGCATTTGTCTGATGGAGTGGGCTAGAAAGTTCATTTTCCTGCTCAGTTCCTCCCATCTAAATTGTGGAGTGCTTAGTCATCTGAACCTGTGATTGTGTAGTGGATTATGTATTCTAAAAACCATTATAGCTGTGAGTAGTACCTGGTATCATCAAAAGATCTTCACAGTTTCTGTCTCATTAAAAAAAGGCATATTTGTATTAGTGGAGACAATTTCAGTAGGTACAACATGCCTTCGTCTTCCATGCCTCAGAACAAAACTGAATTAAAAAGGAATCATTACTTTCTGGATCTCCAACAAATTATTATTTCACTAAACCTTTACATCCATCTTAACCCTAATGTTTTTCCTTCCCCCTTGGTAAGCGATGACATTCACCTTGTGTGCCATAATGCATCTTGCCCATTTCATTGTCTATGAGATAGTCTCTTACTGAAGATTTAAATGCAGTAAAAGGTAGAATATTGCAAAATTTTAGCATTATTATTACAAGTTTTTTTTCTCAGCTTGAGTTTACCTGCCACTTGTCTTCAGTGTGCAAGCTTGACCTTAACCAGTGTGGCTGTATCCTTGTAACTGCTGGTTTTGTTGCAGGTGATGGAGAAGAAGGCTATAATAAAGACTGGTATGTTGGTAGTATTATAGGAGACAGTGCCCCATCAGTGTGCAACAGTGTGAAATGGTGTTCACCTGCTGAATGTGCTGAGGTGAGGAGGGCCAAGACTGCCCATGGCAGCCAGACACCCATGTGTAGCTCACTAAATTAAACAATGCTACATGCTTAGACGTCTTTTTAGGCTGTTACAGATTCTAAAAGGTCCACATGGGTTCAAAAAGTAGTTGGAAGCATTTGTGGAAGAAAAAATCGACCCAAGTTACTCTGTACTGGGAGAGCACCATCAGTTCAGGAAGTTGCTGGGCTTTCCATGTTGCTGGAAGCTGGTTTCATAAGCCAGGGCTGTGTCACTGCGAGATTGTGTTGTTCATCCAGTGTATCTGCTTTTCTTCTCTCCAAGGCAGAATTTGAGGCTAGTTGGACCTTTAGTCAGACCAGATGTGTCCCCTTTTTGTTTGCAGTGTGTGCATGCTATGTCATGAAACATTCCCATGCTGTGAAGAATAGAACATCCTATAAAAGGAAAATGGATGTGTAGCCTCATGAGTAGAAGACATTGCTTTCCTCCGAAGTGTTGTGGGATCAGCAGGACAACCTGCAATGCGTTCTTCCCTTTACAAAAGCTGAGTTGTCTCTGCGGTGCAGCTCCACGCTTGCAGGACATGACAGCTGAGAGTGGCCTCGCCAGCCCCACACAACTGCTGAGAGCAAAAGCTCCCGGGGCATGTTAAACCCACTTCTTATTTCCTGCAAAGCATGTGGCTGCCTGATTTCGTTAATACACTGTGGGCAGTCATGGTGCTTTCTAATCGTAATTTTTATTTCATCAGTGGCACTAGGAATTTGACTAGCTCAGCGCTGCTATTTAAAATGTGTATGAAGGTAGTTTGCCTGTTACAGAGAGTCAACCCAGGCAGTTAAGACGAAAGCAGCAGTGAAAGACCATAACCGTTCACCCCTCCATCAAAAATGTTGTTGATCTTTGCACCTTATCTTCAGTGTTCTCTTTGAGTGGCCAGTCTGTCGGCAGCAGTAAATCTTCATTGTTCTGGGTTTTTTCTTTTTAGCGAATGTTGAAGCGGCAGCTAGTCATCCAGTACCTAGTTGGTGTACATGCCGTGTCAAATGAAAGGAAGGTGGAGCAGCAGACTCTTCTTCAAGTTTCATTTTAAGCTTTCTGATTCAACTTTTAAGAAATTTAGCCAATTCTGTTGATTAATTAATGTTTATAAATATGTAAAGCCTGGCTCTTCTCGGTGACAACCAGTGATAGGACAAGGGGCAATGGGCACAAACTGGAACACAGGAGGTTCTGCTTAAATATGAGAAGAAACTTCTTCTCAGTGAGGGTAACAGAGCACTGGAACAGGCTGCCCAGGGGGGTTGTGGAGTCTCCTTCTCTGGAGACATTCAAAACCTGCCTGGACACATTCCTGTGTAACCTCATCTAGGTGTCCCTGCTCCAGCAGGGGGACTGGACTGGATGATCTTTCGAGATCCCTTCCAATCCCTAACATTCTGTGATTCCGTGATTTTTATCTTGGTTTTACATACCACATTTGAAATGTGCAGATGACTCTTTTGTCCTATGCTACATATCTGATTTTACTATTACTATCAAAAATAAATTTACCACTTTCGGCAAAATTAAGAAGATGAATCAGTACCTGATATTACTACAGAGATAAGGCCTTAGTTTAAGGATTCAGATCTTTTGTGTTCTTTCCTCCCTCTCTGGGAGACAAGAATTGAGGCTTTCACCCTCAGAGACTTGTGAGTTTTTGATGAGACTGAACACTGCCCAAATGTAACTTGTATTTAAACTGTTAAAGAGCCTCACTGAGGATGATTTACAATAACTCTGTCTTGAGCATCTTCAGCAGTAGAAGAGGAATGTTTTATGCCATCAAAAAATGCAAGCAGAGGCATCTCTGAAACAAAAATTGGAAATGTAGTATACTGGTTTACCTCTTCTTGGAAGGCTGGGTTCACATAATTAGTTGTTATTTGTATTATGCTGCTGTCTAGAGGTCTGATGCACCACAAATAGGTAATTTTGAAGACCACACCTGCCTATGGAATTCGCAGTCCAAGAGAAGCAATAGATCAGAGGAAGAGGTGTCATCAAACCTGTTCTACAGACAAAAAATGAAGCCTGAATTAATTCAGCAACTGGTCTAGTAAAATGTTGGAAAGTGATGGCAAAGCTGAGTGTAGCACCTACATCTTTTGCATGAAGATTCAGTGCTCAGCAGCTGTAAAAGCAGCATGAATAGTCTGTCCTTTTTTCTTTTTATTTCTCTGATGATGCAGGTAAAGCAGGAAGCTGATAGTGTCTTCCAGATAAGGATATCTCAGTTTCATGAGCACTTGCAGTAGAGGAATTTATATTAATCTTTAATAAGTGCTAAGAACTGTGAATGCTTTTAGGCAAGTCTTGCTAGCAGATATCTTCATTACATTTTTCTAATTTATTCCATGGGGTTTGTTTGCTCCTTGACTTGTCTTTGGCCGTCTTGACTTTGGTCTAGTTCTGTTTGTTGATGCTGTGGAGCTTTCTGTTTATTTGCTTTTCTGTTTCTAGACTTCTTCCCACTTGACCTTGATTTTCAACCTACGAATCTCTGAACTGCCTTTTTAAAGGAAAATGCTTCCCAGTATTTTCATCTTTGTGGGATGTACTCTTTTTAATTAACTCCACCTAGAATTCAGTCCTACTTGCACAGTCCTACTGCACAAAGCTGAGTCTTGTTTTTAACAGGCTTGCATAAACCCAAACCAATACATTTTAGTTTCTCTACAAAGAATTGTGTCAACTGGTTAACCGAAGGAAAATGAGTTTCAGGTTTACCATGTCATTCATCTCTTACTGCCATCTCGTTTTTGCAACATGATTAGCATTTGGCCAAAAGGAAGAATAAATTGATGATTGTGAAACAGCTGCTGAGACACTGAGAAAGTCAATAAGTACATTTTCCTTTTATAAAATAATTCATTGGAAAGCAGGAAAAAGAGGATGCAAGGCCAGTTACATATCATAGGAAAATGAGTGTCTTCTGACTCTGCCATAATAAACATTTCCTCCTTCCCCATTTCTCCTAAGCAAATATACTCAGGGTACTCTTCAGTGATAGTATATATAAAGGGTATCCTCCAAAAAAGAGATTGACAGGTTTAATTTGTTTGATGTGTGCAATCACAGTCCATGTTAAATTCAAAATGCTTGTCCAATCAAGGATTCAATATAGAAAAGAGGCAGTAACAAGCATGCAGTATGCTGTAATAAAGAAATCTGTTGATTGAAAACAGTTTGTATATTTTGGAAATGATAGGGAATGTAATTGGTAAGAAAGAAAAGGATAGGGCTTCATAAATAATAGGAAATAGAGCATATTTTTTACACTGATAATGCTAACTCAATTTAACAATATTCTGGTGCTGAATTTTCCTGTTCAGTAAAATACGTCTGGTAGATCTTCCAGTACTCCACATTTCGTGATTAATGGAAGGAGCTCTTTATTTTGATGGTGCCAACTTTAATGTGTTGAATTTCAGTTATAATGACCATCTCTCTTTCTCTCATCTTTTTCTTTTCCTCTGTCTCCTAACCCTTTAGGCGGTATGTATGAATAAGGAGAGGATTTGGCAGGCAAGCTTCTCAGTCAGACGTGACATTAAAAAGACAGCTATCCGAGTGCTTTTATGAACTTTCAAAGGCTATTTTGTAGGCTATGTAAGATGAAAAGACCTCAGTGTGTCAGCCTAACTTCAGTATGTCTTACAAACTCCAATGGTTCTAAACCTAATCATAATTGAAGCTCAGGACAAGCTCAACAATTCACCCTTGTTCTGCACCACACCTTCCATATAGTTGTCCTTTTTTTTTTTTTTTTTGCAGTTCACTCTGAATTACTCTTTCTATTTATGGAGCAGTAAGTACTTGAATAGACTTTTAGCACATGGATCATATCTGTGCAGCCTTGCAGCACTGCCAGGAGTGAAAATAGTGAGCTTCTGTAGACTTATTCCATATTCTTAAATTTCTGAGGATCAGACCTCTGTTTTGTTTCTGATCTTCTGTGTGAGCATGTGTGTGTGTGCAAGCTTATATTGGGGTATTAATATTTTTTTTTTAAAAAGAAAGGTACATGTAGCTGCAGCTGTTTATGCAGTAATTGTTATGGTACTTTAAAACTCTTATAATCTAGGAGAAGGAAGTACTTGAGAGTCAAAAGCTAGGAAATAATACAGCTAACAATGTGGGAAAGATTAATTTCTTATTTTCTCAATGATTTTATTTTATGGTTTGTATTGAGATAATGTATTACTCACTGTGTTATATGAGGTTATCCAATATTTGGAGATAAAATTATACCTAAGTGGTCATGGTAGTTGTGGGAAATGAAATGTGTCAAGCTGAATTTTTGTTCAAGTATTCTCATCTGATGATCATAAATATTATGACATTTGAAGAAGTGCTCTTAAGACTAAAAAAAAAAATCTTTATATGCAAAAATATGAAGATCTCCTTACTAGTTTGAGCAGTTGGACTATTTTGGACTATGAGCTTGGGGCTGAGGAACCGCACACCTGCAGACAGTGACTTCCAGGAGATGAGGGGTGCCTGTGCAGTGGTAGCTGCTACAGGTAAATCCAACAGGATCTGGTGCTTGATGCTAGAAAGTAAGCTCACAGAAGTCTGTTCTTCATCAAATATCTACAAGGATGATGTGACACCCATAACAGATCTAGAATAAAATAACATCATCAGTTTTAAGGCCTTTAAATTTACTGTACATGCTGTGGGCATATTGGCTTCACATGGGCAACCATCATTTGCGCTTGTACAGTTACATTCAAGGCTTCTTTTACTGAACTTTTAGGTTTGATACTTCCCTCCGCGGAGTATAAAAATTCCATAAAAGCGTGCATCTTCATACACAATGAAGGTCTTATTCTTTCTCAAGAACTTCAATCTGAATCTCAGGACCTCATCAGGTATTTGTTCTGTAAAACCTGGTGTTCAGAGCAAAGGTTATTTTTTACATAAACCTGAAGTGTAGAAGTGATAATAAATGTGATTTACAATGAGCAAAGCACAAGTTATTTTTTGCTCACAACTTTTAACCAATCATTAGTATGGTTGGGATGTTGCTGCTGGTTGAAAAGTAGTCATGCAACGCTGTCACTCAGAACAATACTTGGAAGGCTCTACTGAAACCCTAGAGAGACTGGAGACTTCTCTCCAGGGGCAGGTGTTTTCTCGGAATCATAAAGAGCAATTTCAGATCTGCATTAATACTTTGAGACTAAACCTTTGAATGTTGTACCTCACTGCCGATTAACATTTCCAAACAATATGTTAAAATGCCTGAAAACAAATTGTTACTATGCCTAGTAAAATAGCTGTTTCCATTATCTTTGCTCTTTCTACATATGTCTCTTAAGAGAGAAATTTTTCCTCTGTATTTTCGTGTCAACAGTTTCCACTCTTAAATGATGGACAACAAGTTAACGACGTGAAACAGGTGTTGACAGTTCTTGAAAATGAAGTAATGTCTAATGTAACCTCAAGTTTCTCTCTGATCTTTGACCAAACAATAGAAAAACCTTAAAAAGGAGGGGCCCTGTGCTGTCAGGCACGAAATTACATGGGGAAATAAAATTAATCTAAATAGTGAGGGAGAAGTCTGGGTTCTCTTGCATGATATTTAGCAGCAATGGTAAGAAGAGGGATGTTTCTTTCTTTGTGTAATGTGCAGTAGTTACAATAAACACAAGATTTCCAAATCTCAGAGGACTCTCTTGACAGTTGCTTGATAACAGCTTTTTTCACTCCATAGTTTTGACAGTTTGTATGTGTTGCCATATCTAGTGTAAACTAAAACATCACTGTCATTCTGTTTTTCTTTTTTATGTGGCTTCCTTTATTTTTTTTCCTGTCTTTAGGATAATGAAAAACATGGGCTTTTAATTTGTTGTCTGGAGTGAGACAAGGTGTGTGTGGAGAGTGGCATGTGTTTGAGTTTTAAAATACTCAGAATGAATAGCCTTTTTTTTTTTTTTAACACTGTTTCTTGAAAGTTGTTTGTGTTTGTGTCCTAATTTTGAGCTGCTCTGTCAGTAAGCACCAGTTACCTCTGAGTGTAACTGGACAGGCAATATGGAAACACTGCTGTACCCAGGAGACTTCTGTGTTCAGACTGACATTGCACATTTTTATTGTGGTTTTCCCTTTTTATTCACACAGAGGTCCACAGAACTGCAGCACATGAGGTTGGGAAGAGATGCTAACCCATGTGGCTTTACTTTCTTCCTCCCCCGTGTTTCTGAGTTAAATTGATGATAATATTGGAGTAATGCACCATTTTAGAAAAGCTGCTGGGAGGTGGATTTTGCAGGGAGGGACTTGCAGGGTGTCTGCTCAGAGAGGACACGTTGGACTCCGGGGGTACCCTGGTTTCTGCAGCTACTGACTGCTCAGCTGGTTTGGTTTACCCCAGCAGGTAATAAGTCCCCAGGTAGAGGATGACTTTATTTAACCTTTTTGCCGATCCTTCTAAGGTTATTTTGTCATCAAAATAAATCTGCTTTAGCGCAGCGAAGTGCCCAGTGTCGTCATCTGGCATGTTACAGACAAATTCCAATTACTTTTCTGCTTCAAGCTATTGTTAAACACTACGAGCTAGCTGACAGTAAAATTATAAATACAGGTGTTGTCACACTACACTATAATCAGAATTTTAATTTGAATTTTCATTTGTAAAGCCTTTTTTTAACATGAAAATGGGAATAGAATTAGTTTTATTGACAGTAAAAAGACATTTTGAAAGCTTCCTAAATCATTACCTGTATTTAGTAGTGGGAAAAAATTGTATATGTCCATATAAAAAGAAGAGTTTTATTATCACATATTTACTCATTATACTTGGTGGTAAATAAAACTAGGAAGATGTGTTTGACAAATGATTGATGTAACTCAGTACATTTTCACTTCATCAGAACAATAGACAGACATAAATATATATTTGCTTTTGTTTTGTTCTGCCATTACTAATGCAAGCCTGCGATAAAAATCTTCAAGCAAATTAAGTAGAGCCTGTTGAGTCTGCATGCAGTGCTAAACTTTTTATTTTGCAATTTTCTCTTCTTACATAGATTCATCATTTTTTGCTTTCTTCCCCCTTTTTTTTTTCCCCTCCTTCTTTTTCTTTGCTGGGTGGTTGGAGTGGTTCCCCCTTCTCAAGACCCTTTTTTTTTCCTTCGAGGCATTTAGTGTCGTGTCTGCCAGATTTCAGTGATGAGCAGCGAATTGCTTTTAAAGTGGGCATTATGCCAGTTCAGCAGCACAATGGAAAACCAATCTTCCACCATTCTACTTTTGATGCTGTTATTGTAGCATTTTAGATAACTGCTGCCACAAAAAAAAAAAAAAGATGTGCTCAATTGCTACCAGTTAGTCAAGTTAAATCCAGAGTAGCATTAAAATTACTCTGAAAACTGTTTGTCAGAGGTCATGTGCTGTCTGTGGCTACAGCACATAGGATAGATGTTCTGTGCTGTGTGGGGTTTTTTCTTTTTGCGTTATTATTACTGTGACTGACCAGCTCTCTAAATAGCCCTTCACTACCTGTTTACTTATTGTCTTCACCTCACTGCTGAAAATATGTGTCAAACAGAAATGTTGAAAAGTTTCTGTAAAGTGCTGGAAATAGCAGGGGACTGAGTTGTTCAGGGTGCTACAGTTTGTACAGTGTGAAAGCAAAAAAAAAAGAAAATAAAAGAGGGGGGAGAGCAAGAACATAATTCTCTGGTTTCTGTAGCAAGATTACTGTTTTCATCTTTTTATCTTTACTTTTCAACCACTGAGTTCACTTTTCTATTTTTTTTTACTAGCACAAATGGAATTTATCCGCTTTCTCAGTCTCTTCCCCTTCAACGCCTCCTCCTCTTCCTCTTTATTCTGCTGGCTTTGCTTGTGAATGAAAGGGTCTGTTACCACCACTCTAGGACAGGTGGCAGTTGTGATGGGGGGATTATAACACTAGGTGACTTTTAAATCAGCTGTTTTCCAATAAAACACAAACAGGAATATGATTTATGGGTGGTGGGAATTAAAAGAGCGAGGATGTTTTTCTCGCCTCCGGCCGAGACTTTATTTTATGAATAACATAATACCTATGCAGCCTGCATACTTGTTTCACTTGCTTGCATCACTGTAAAATGTACGTTGTGCTGTATTTATGTTCTGGACATTTCCAGCAGGGGAGCAGTGTTCCGCATCCGGCCCTGGGCTGCACCACTGTGGAGTGCAGGACGACAGCCATGGGCCGCTCCTGTGGGATGGGGAAAGAGCTGATGAAGCTGTGAATTTTAACAGTGCATTTAGGCATCTGAATAACATGCCCAGTTTTCAGAGGACTTGACGTTTATGGCCTGCTAGGTGTTGGCACTGCAGTGGTCCATGGTGATGGTCAGGAAGTCTATTTAGACACCTAGATGGGCAGCACCAGTAGCGCACCTTTGAAAATCTTCACCGTAGTCCTCAAGGTTGCTCTTCTCTATGGGACCTGAATGGCGTCTCTCTCACGGGAACACCTTCAGAGAGAATTCGCTAATATTTGCAAAGTGCTTTACGGTCCCCCAATAGGTGGCACTGTGGAAGTGCACAGTTGTCCCAGTTAGGATTTTTATAGCGTTGATCCTAAAGATGGCCATTTCCTTACTGGGTCGGTTAAATTCTAGCCACTGAGAGTCTGCTGTCTTAATAGCAGAAATGTTGTAGGCTCTTACGCTTTTCTGTTCGGGGACCCTTTCTTGGTGGTGCAGATGGGCCGCATGTAGTTGCTAATGCTGACACTAATGTCTGTGAGTCAGTGGAACTGTTTTCACCAACATTTTTTATCAGAGCTGTGTGCATGCTGGATAAACACTTCATAAAAGAGAATACCATTAAATGATTGTTATGGGGCCAGAGTGACTAGAAAAGTGAGAAAGAAAACTCGTTCATGGAGTTCAGGAAAAAAAGCAGTACTATCTCCCTCAGGGAGGTAAAGCTAAGTCCACGAGGCAACATGACTGAAAAGTTAAAGTGCAAAGAACCTTAGTGATACACACACACTTTATTAATTAGGTAACGTAATTAACAGTGATTTAAAAAACAAGGTGAGCACTAGATGAGTTCTCAAGACAAAATGGGAATGTAACTCCATGAGAAACACTTCATGCATAAAGTAATTATACATATTGCTAAATTTGAGAGTTCCCCGTTTTCTTTGGGTTTTGTTTTTCTCTTTTTTAAAAACTAGAAGTTCAGTTTTGTGGGGGTTATTGCACACGTTTCCTTGTTCCTTGGTCACATTTCAACACACCTGTCTACCTACTGAGGAATTTGCAGAATTCGACTAAATGTATTTACATCATCTCTGCACATAAATGCTCAGAAAGATCTGTAGAAGGTGTGTCTGCTGAAGTTGGTTACTAGAGCAGAAAACCAGCTATATAACTTAAGGTGAGAGGGAAACAGAAGCCCCTGGAGTTTGATCACAATGATTCAAAAGTAGAAGCTTTTCAGGAAATGAGTTTTCTTCTTTAAGGCTGTATTTCAGCATTCAGTAGTTTTACTGATGGGAAAGAAACGTGAATCCATTGGGGTGGGCTCTGTATTATTTATACACATGGCACACACTCTCTTCTTGGTCTGTATTTTGGGGATATGACATGGAAAACCATCACATGTACTTGGGTAGATGTTGCAGAATTCCTCACTGAAGAGCCACCTACAGGAAAAAAATACAGGAAGCAATCTCACAGCAGCAATGTCGGAGCTATTAATAATTGCTTCTGTGGCCCAGGAGGAGGGATGGAACTGACTCTTGAATGGAACAAAACCCAGGTGTTACAGATCTCAATCTTATTCTTCAGTTTCACAGGAAGTAGTTAATAAAAGGCAAACTTTTTTAGGAAGAAAAGATAACAGTGAGGATTCAGATGCCTACAAAGTGTTAAAAATTAATATTAAACCAAAATGGCAGTTTAGGCTACAAAATCAGGTACCTGGTTTTTTAAGGAGCAAAATGAACT